>NC_134353.1:448497449-448692449 GCF_048569485.1 Anomaloglossus baeobatrachus | reverse complement strand
GAAGAAACAGTTTGATTTCCACTGCCCTATCCGCTGTATCTCCTCATTCGAGAAGCTGGCCCTTGCTGCCTCGGTTGCTGCGCCTATGCGGAAGGAGTGCGTGCTATACTCCCCTGACTGTAAGCCCAGGCTTGAAAGTGACGTTTTTAGCAAGGCTGAAAACTGCGTTGCCGTGAGCGGGGATCCATCCGCATGCTCTAAAAATAATTTGTTGGGAACCCGAGACTCTAAGTAATGCTGCAAGATAAGGATGGGACAGAGGGGTCCGGGAAACGGGAAAATGGGGAACCAAACTCCTCTGCCAAGCTGATCTGTTTTGGAGCGCCTTATGCGAACCCGTACTCCACCATTGCAAATTATAACGTCGTCGCATAGCAGACCATCGGGACAAGCTGATGATCTGCTGACTAATTCGCTGATTCGCAAAGCCCCAAAGAATGCAAGTGAGAAGGCGGCCGAGAACAAGAGGACCTCGCTGTCATTGGCGCATACGTAGCCTAGTTGGTTTATTATACTTGAAAGGATGGCGAATGAAATGGGCCTCCTGCTTTCGGTGCACAGCCTCCCTCTTCCGCTTCCAGCCTTTAACGGCCTGCGTAAACAGGAAGGCCTTGGTGACATTGGGCCATCCACAAACCCGGAAGTGAAAGGCAATGCCTGCGAGCCGCTGCTGCGCTACCGTACCCGACACGCCTTTAGTATGCAAATGCGCTATATACCGAGCGACGGAATTGCTGAGAAAATAAGCAGACACCTGGCTAGGCAGCGGTTGTGCTATATTTAACCATTCGTTCCAAGCCTTACCGTACGAACGCCACGTAGATGGAGCTAGGGATGCCTGGACCAAAGGCATCAGCTGTCCTCGGGGACCGTCCAGAGGAACTGTGGACAGTTCTGGCCAATGTTGTCCGCTTCCGGATGTAATACACGAAACTTCTGAAATTCAAAACGCGATAAGGCATCAGCGATAGTGTTATCGATCCCTGGCATGTGACGGGCCCTGAACCAGATGTTATGCTCGAGGCACTTGAGGACTAAATAGCGCAGTAAGCTGATCACTGGTGGGGAGGAAGATGCCAGGTGGTTAATGGCGTGGACGACACTTATGTTGTCCGTCCAAAAGCAGATTAGTTTGTTCGCCAGCTGTTCTGCCCAGAGAGCCGTAGCTACTATTATAGGGAACAGCTCGAGTAAAGTGAGGTTTTTTTGTCCAACCTGACAAGTGCCATTTGTTGGGCCAGCGACTAGCGCACCAATTGGGACCAAGGGAAACTCCGAATCCGGTGGACCCGGCAGCATCCAAAAATAGAGATATGTCTGAGCTGGAAACCTCCCGTTCCTGGAAACATGTGCGTCCATTGTAAGTGGCTAGAAAAGACCTCCATACACCTAGGTCCTCCCGTAGGGCGCTGGTGATGTGAATCCTGTGGTGGGGGGCAGCTATGCCCCTAGTGGCCAGGCAAAGCCTCCGGGAAAAGACCCTTCCCATGGGCATGACTCTACAGGCGAAGGCGAGCAGGCCTAAAAGAGATTGCATTTGCGCAAGGGTTACCTTACGAACCGCGCAGAACCCGTCAATGAGCGATGTTTTTTGGACCTTTTCCAGTGGTAACCGAAACATCATGTTAGTTGAGTCTATTTCGATTCCCAAGAAAGAAAGGCATGTCGTAGGGCCAACTGTTTTCCCGTCCGACAGCGGAACCCCAAACTTGTCCGCTAATGCCTGGAAGGAATTTAACGCAGTAGCGCATGTTTCCGAGTTGGCGGGGCCAACGAACAGGAAATCATCTAGATAATGGGTGACTGATTTGTTCTTTGCCACGTCCTTAACCACCCATTCCAGCAAGGTGCTGAAGAGCTCGAAGTGAGAGCAGGATATGGAGCAACCCATGGGAAGACACATGTCATAAAAGAATTTTTTGTTGAAAACATATATCTACAGGAGACTAGGACTGCAATGGGAAGCAAAATGGCACCACAATATGCAAATCTTTTCATGGCCAAGCTTGAAAGTGACTTTTTATCCTCTTGTCCTATCAGACCTCTGGCCTACTACCGTTACATCAACGATATTTTAATCATCTGGACAGAGTCTGAGGAGCAGCTAAAAACCTTCCACAAACACTTTAATCAGTTTCATCCCACCATCAACTTAACACTCAACTTCTCCTGCACTGAAATCGTTTTTAGACACCATCATTAAACTACGCAACAATGAAATAGAGACATCCCTGTACCAGAAGCCAATTGACTGTCCAACATACGTGAAATGGGACAGTTTTCATCCAAAACACATTAAAAATTCAATACTGTACAGTCAAGCCATCAGGTACAATCGTATATGTTCCAACACTGCAGATAGAGACAATCACCTTGAGAGCCTCAGAAAGACCTTTTTGAATCAAGGCTACCACCCAAGAACAATTGAAAACCAGATTATAAGAGCCACCAGAACAGCAAGAAACCATCTCCTACATTATAAAACTAAAGAAGAAAACAACCGGGTCCCTCTTGTGATCACCTACAATTCAAATCTGGAGGTGTTAAGAGGAGCTGCACAGAAACTACAACCATTACTGCAAAAAGATGCCTGATTAAAACTTATTTATATGTACCAAATGTCCAACTGGGACAGGACAACAGCTCAAAACAAGGATGAATTCTCACCACCACACTATTAGAGAAAAAAGGATAGATCTACCTGTGGCCAAACACTTTTGTAACCCAGACCACAGCATCATGGACATGAAATTACTGGTATTGAAAGAAAATTTCAAATCCCAGAGAGACAGGAGACTATGGGAATACAAACTGATGATGACCTTTGACACATTCAGAGCAGGAACGAATGTGTCACATTGCCTTATGTCTTTTTCCATCAATTAAGAAATGTGCTCCTCAGAGCATCTGGGGGCATCACAGCTCTGGACCAGACCCAAATCAGAGGACAATAAAACTTTCATACTCTTTATCTATGAATTGTTGAAATATTTATGGCCACAACAGTTTGTCCCCTTGCCATACTGATCGTTCTGCTTCACATAACTGGTCTTATTTACTGCTCCATTGTATGTCCTGTTGTGTATAAATATATGACTCTTCAGATTTTGTGTTATACTGAGCCTGATGAAGAGTCCTGCATAGTCTCGAAACCTTGCTATTATTACCATCTTTTCAGTTAGCCATTAAAAGGTATCAACCACTGAGGACTCTCATCTCTACTTGCTAACAAGGTACAAAGATATATTTTACCTGTATATCTTTCTCTGTACATTTTCCTTCCAGATGCTTCTATTCCCCCTGGTCGGAATACTTTAATCTCAGGCAGATCAGATAGTGTCGTCATAGCGACCTTCATCTCTGTGCTAGCTGGGGTGGGGGTAGTAAAAGGGACATTAGAGTTTTAACATGACACACAGTGATGTCACACGACAGGGATAATGTACACAGTGATGTCCCAGTACAGCAATAATGTACACAGTAATTTCAGTGCAGGAATAATGTACAGTGATATCACAGTACTGGGATAATAAACACAATAATGTGACAGTGCAATAATAATGTACACAGTGATGTCACAGTACAGGATAATCCACATAGTCATGTGAAGTTCAGGGATAATGTACAGAATGATGTCACAGTGCAGGGATAATGTACACAGTGATGTCACAGTGCAGGGATAATGTACACAGTGATGTCACAGTACAGCGATAATGTACACAGTGATGTCACAGTGCAGGTATAATGTACACAGTGACGTCACAGTGCAGGGATAATGTACACAGTGATGTCACAGTGCAGGTATAATGTACACAGTGACGTCACAGTGCAGGGATAATGTACACAGTGACGTCACAGTGCAGGGATAATGTACACAGTGACGTCACAGTGCAGGGATAATGTACACAGTGACGTCACAGTGCAGGGATAATGTACACAGTGACGTCACAGTGCAGGGATAATGTACACAGTGACGTCACAGTGCAGGGATAATGTACACAGTGACGTCACAGTGCAGGGATAATACACATAATGCTGTGACAGTGCAGTAATAATTTACACAGTGAGTATAGGATAATGCACACAGTCATGTGACAGTACAGTAATAATGTACACAGTGACGTCACAGTGCAGGGATAATGTACACAGTGACGTCACAGTGCAGGGATAATGTACACAGTGACGTCACAGTGCAGGGATAATGTACACAGTGACGTCAGTGCAGGTATAATGTACAGAGTGACGTCACAGTGCAGGGATAATGTACACAGTGATGTCACAGTGCAGGGATAATGTACACAGTGATGTCACAGTGCAGGGCTAATGTACACAGTGACGTCACAGTGCAGGGATAATGTACACAGTGATGTCACAGTGCAGGGATAATGTACACACAGTGATGTCACAGTGCAGGGATAATGTACACACAGTGATGTCACAGTGCAGGGATAATGTACACAGTGACGTCACAGTGCAGGGCTAATGTACACAGTGATGTCACAGTGCAGGGCTAATGTACACAGTGATGTCACAGTGCAGGGCTAATGTACACAGTGATGTCACAGTGCAGGGCTAATGTACACAGTGATGTCACAGTGCAGGGATAATGTACACAGTGATGTCACAGTGCAGGGATAATGTACACAGTGATGTCAGTGCAGGTATAATGTACAGAGTGACGTCACAGTACAGGGATAATGTACACAGTGATGTCACAGTGCAGGGCTAATGTACACAGTGATGTCAGTGCAGGTATAATGTACAGAGTGACGTCACAGTACAGGGATAATGTACACAGTGATGTCACAGTGCAGGGCTAATGTACACAGTGATGTCTCAGTACAGCAATAATGTACACAGTGATGTCAGTGCAGGTATAATGTACAGAGTGACGTCACAGTACAGGGATAATACACATAATGCTGTGACAGTGCAGTAATAATTTACACAGTGATGTCACAGTATAGGATAATGCACACAGTCATGTGACAGTACAGTAATAATGTACACAGTGATGTCACAGTGCAGGGATAATGTACACAGTGATGTCACAGTGCAGGGATAATGAACACAGTGATGTCCCAGTACAGCAATAATGTACACAGTGATGTCAATGCAGGTATAATGTACAGAGTGACGTCACAGTACAGGGATAATGTACACAGTGATGTCCCAGTACAGCAATAATGTACACAGTGATGTCAGTGCAGGTATAATGTACAGAGTGACGTCACAGTACAGGGATAATGTACACAGTGATGTCACAGTGCAGGGATAATGTACACAGTGATGTCACAGTGCAGGGATAATGTACAGAGTGATGTCACAGTACAGGGATAATACACATAATGCTGTGACAGTGCAGTAATAATTTACACAGTGATGTCACAGTACAGAGATATACACACAGTCATGTGACAGTACAGTAATAATGTACACAGTGATGTCACAGTGCAGGGATAATGTACATGGTGATGTCACAGTGCAGGGATAATGTGCAGAAAATGAAGCAAGGTACACAAACATTCCCAGCAGGGAATGATCTAACTCCACCCAGACTCCACACAAGAAAAATGAGAAAATAAGCCTTAGTACCTAAACAGGAAACAACAAGTAAATGGAAGCAACCAGCAAGGTACAAAGACCAGACTTATCTGAAATGAGTCCAGGTAGAAACAGAAGGTAAGACTGGCTTCAGGATGTCCTAGAACACAGGAAGAAACATTGAGCATCGGGCAGCAACAAGAGAACACTACACAGTTATATAGGCCAGTCAGAACCACCCGACTTCCAATCGCCATCAGCTGTCTGGCCTCTATCAAGCAAGCCAACTCCACTACCAGCATTGGCCACCAGAAAGAGCCCAAAACTGGAACCCAGTCCAAATGTGTTTACAACAGCCACCATATGCCAGCGCGAATCCTAGGGTGGATGCCAGCATATGCCAGTGCAAATCCTAGTGTGGACTCCAGCATATGGCAGCGCGAACACTAGTGTGGACGCCAGCATATGCCAGCGTGAATACTAGTGTGGACGCCAGCATATGCCAGCACGAACCCTAGTGTGGATGCCAGCATATGCCAGCGCGAATCCTAAGCCCACTTTACACGTTGCAATTAGTTGTACAATCGCATTTGCGATGTGACACGCCCAGGTTGCATACGGGATCTTATGAGATTGCACGTTGGTCGTTCATTTGCTGTCACACGTGCGTTAGTAGTCTATGTTAAATTGGTCAATTTTGTGTGCGATCCTTTAGATCATGTGTTCTGTGACGTATGCATTGGGCACCTTTTTTTTTTTTTATTTATTGACTTGCCAAGCGTGTGTAATGTGTAGGGATGCGTTTTTACTATGTCATCTGCCATTCAGCTCTGCTACATGGCCGCTAACAGCAGACACAGACAGCCATGTAGCAGAGCTGAATGGCAGATGACAGCAGACACAGACAGAGCCGCACTGTCAGAATGAACTCGGGTGAACTTCACCCGACTTCACGGTCATGCTGCGGCTCTGTCTGTGTCGCGCCCTGATTAGCGGTCACCAGTGAAGGACTCACCGGTGACCGCTAATCTCCTAAATTACTAAAGTTAGCAGCCCTCTCTCATACTCACCAATCCCCGATCCCCGGCACTGCACGGCGTTCACACTGCTCCGGCGGCTTTTACTGTTTTGAAAAAGCCGGCCGCCCATTAAACAATTTCGTATTCCCTGCTTTCCCCGCCCACCGGCGCCTATGATTGGTTACAGTGAGACACGCCCCCACTCTGAGTGACAGGTGTCACACTGCACCCAATCACAGCAGCCGGTGGGCGTGTCTATACTGTGTAGTGAAATAAATAATTAAATAATTAAAAAAACGGCGTGCGGTTCCCCCCAATTTTAAAACCAGCCAGATAAAGCCATACGGCTGAAGGCTGGTATTCTCAGGATGGGGAGCTCCACGTTATGGGGAGCCCCCCAGCCTAACAATATCAGCCAACAGCCGCCCAGAATTGCCGCATACATTATATGCGACAGTTCTGGGACTGTACCCGGCTCTTCCCGATTTGCCCTGGTGCGTTGGCAAATCGGGGTAATAAGGAGTTATTGGCAGCCCATAGCAGCTGCCAATAAGTCCTAGATTAATCATGTCAGGCGTCTATGAGACACCCTCCATGATTAATCTGTAAATTACAGTAAATAAACACACACACCCGAAAAAATCCTTTATTAGAAATAAAAAACACAAACATATACCCTGGTTCACCACTTTAATCAGCCCCAAAAAGCCCTCCATGTCCGGCGTAATCCAGGATGCTCCAGCGTCGCTTCCAGCGCTGCTGCATGGAGGTGACCGGAGCTGCAGCAGACACAGCCGCTCCGGTCACCTCCACGCAGGTAATGAAGACAGCCGCGCGATCAGCTGCTGTCACTGAGGTTACCCGCTGTCACTGGATCCAGCGGTGGCCGCGGGTAACCTCAGTGACAGCTCAGCTGATCGCGCTACTCACCTCAGTTGCTGCGTGGAGGTGATAGGAGCGGCGGTGAGTAGCGCGATCAGCTGAGCTGTCACTGAGGTTACCCGCGGCCACCGCTGGATCCAGTGACAGCGGGTAACCTCAGTGACAGCAGCTGATCACGCGGCTGTCTTCATTACCTGCATGGAGGTGACCGGAGCGGCGGTGTCTTCTGCAGCTCCTGTCACCTCCATGCAGCAGCGCTGGAAGCGACGCTGGAGCATCCTGGATTACGCCGGACATGGAGGGCTTTTTGGGGCTGATTAAAGTGGTGAACCAGGGTATATGTTTGTGTTTTTTATTTCTAATAAAGGATTTTTTCGGGTGTGTGTGTTTATTTACTGTAATTTACAGATTAATCATGGAGGGTGTCTCATAGACGCCTGACATGATTAATCTAGGACTTATTGGCAGCTATGGGCTGCCAATAACTCCATATTACCCCGATTTGCCAACGCACCAGGGCAAATCGGGAAGAGCCGGGTACAGTCCCAGAACTGTCGCATATAATGTATGCGGCAATTCTGGGCGGCTGTTGGCTGATATTGTTAGGCTGGGGGGCTCCCCATAACGTGGAGCTCCCCATCCTGAGAATACCAGCCTTCAGCCGTATGGCTTTATCTGGCTGGTTTTAAAATTGGGGGGAACCGCACGCCGTTTTTTTAAATTAATTAATTATTTATTTCACTACACAGTATAGACTCGCCCACCGGCTGCTGTGATTGGGTGCAGTGTGACACCTGTCACTCAGCGTGGGGGCGTGTCTCACTGTAACCAATCATAGGCGCCGGTGGGCGGGGAAAGCAGGGAATACGAGATTGTTTAATGGGCGGCCGGCTTTTTCAAAACAGTAAAAGCTGCCGGAGCAGTGTGAACGCCGTGCAGCGCCGGGGATCGGTGAGTATATGAGAGAGGGGGATAGACTGACATGGACAGAGAGTGAGGGACAGAGATAGTGACCGACTGACAGAGATTAGTGAATGACAGACATTGTGAGGCGCTTCAGAACGCAGCTTTTCAGCTGCGCTCTGAAGCGGACCTTTTTTAAGCTGCGGTGCAGAGCACACACCTGCGCACATAGCATCAGACACCAAAATCGTATGAGGGATGTCACACGTTACAATTGACTAGGTTCGTGCAACAAAACGCTCAATTCTAGAGAATGATACGATGTGTTTGCGATCAACGGTTTTGCGTTCAATCATGATCGCACGTAGATGTCACACGCAGATACCTCACAAACGATGCCGGATGTGCGTCACTTACAACTTGACCCCAACGACGGATTGTGAGATATATTGAAGCGTGTGTAGCGGGCTCTAGTGTGGACTACAGCATATGCCTGCATGAATCCAAGTGTGGACTACAGCATATGCCTGCGCGAATTTTACTGTGGACGCCAGCATATGCCAATGTTGATCCCAACGTGGACACCAGCATATGCCACTGCGGATGCCAGCGCAAGTCCTAGTGTGGACGACAGCATATGCCAGTGCGAATCCTAGTGTGGACGCCAGCATGTGCCAACACAAATCCTAGTGTGGACCCCAGCATATGCCACCGCGAATCCTAGTGTGGACACCAGCATATGCCAGCGCGAATCCAAGTGTGGACTACAGCATATGCCTGCGCGAATCCAAGTGTGGACTACAGCATATGCCTGCGCGAATTGTAGTGTGGACGCCAGCATATGCCAGTGCGAATCCTAGTGTGGACGCCAGCACATATCGGCGCAAATCCTAGTGTAGACACCAGCATATGCCAGTGTGGACGTCAGCATATGCCAATGTGGATCGAAACGTGGACACCAGCATATGCCACTGCGGATGCTAGCGCAAATCCTAGTGTGGACGCCAGCATATGCCAGCGCAAATCCTAGTGTGGACGCCAGCATATGCCAGCGCAAATCTAGTGTGGATGCCAGCATATGAAAGCGCAAATCCAGGTATGGACGCCAGCATTGCCACCGCGAATCCTAATGTGGATGGCAGCATATGCTAGTGCAAATCCTGGTGTGGACGCCAGCATATGCCAGCGCGAATCCTAGTATGGACGACAGCATATGCCAGCGCGAGTCCTAGTGTGGACGTCAGCATATGCCAGTGCAAATCAAAGTGTGGATGCCAGCACATGCCGGTGCGAATCCTAGTGTGGACGCCTGCATATGCCAGTGCGAATCCTTGTGTGGACGCCAGCACATGCCAGCACGAATCCTAGTGTGGACGCCAGCATATGCCAGCGCGAATCCTAGTGTGGACGCCAGCATATGCCAGCGTGAATCCTAGTGTGGACGCCAGCATATGCCAATGTGGATCCCAACGTAGACACCAGCATACGCCACAGCGGATGCCAGCGCAAATCCTAGTGTGGACGCCAGCATATGCCAGCGCAAATCCTAGTGTCGACACCAGCATATGCCAGTGTGGATCCCAGTGCGGACGCCAGCATATGGCAGTGTGGATCCCAGTGTGGATGCCAGCGTATGCCAGTGTGGATCACAGTGCGGACGCCAGCATATCCTAGTGCGGACGCCAGCATATGGCAGTGTGGATCCCAGTGTGGACGCCAGCGTATGCCAGTGTGGATAACAGTGCGGACGCAAGCATATCCTAGTGCAGACGCCAGCATATGGCAGTGTAGATCCCAGTGCGGACGCCAGCATATGCCAGTTTGGACGCCAGCATATGGCAGTGTGGATCCCAGTGTGGATGCCAGGATATGCCAGTGTGGACACCAGCATATGCCAGCATGGATACCAGTGCGGACGCCAGCATATCCTACTGCGGACGCCAGCATATGGCAGTGTGGATCCCAAAGTGGAAGCCAGCATATGGCACTGGGGATCCCAGTGTGGACGCCAGCATATGGCAGTGTGGATCCCAGTGTGGATGCCAGGATATGCCAGTGTGGACGCCAACATATGCCAGCGTGGATCGCAGTGTGGACGCCACCATATCCTAGTGCAGGTTGTGATGATGTGTCCCTCCCCAACCCGGCGTGTATTCATATACTCTATGCCATATAGGGTCATGTAGGTTGCTTGGCTGTCTTTGTTCTTCTCAGCTGGAGGTGATTCCAATAGACAGGCCTATGGGAGAAAATGGAGCCATGAGCTTCTGGAGACTTCTCCATACATAGCCACTACTCAAAAGTGGGTGTGAACCCTTCCCATCCAGGGGGTGGATCTAAGAGGAGGTGGGAGATTCAGCCACATGTTTTGAGTTAGTTGATGCTTTGTTGGGTGCAGAGATAGAATCTGTTGCTGAGGGCAGATCCTGGTGCCCGGGTATGAACTATGGGACATTGAAGATCAGCTGCTACGTGGGATTGTGTTGTCCCAGTCACACTACCGGATTTAAGGAACTCATCTAAGGACTGTTGTTGCATTTTCCTTGGCGTCGAATTGCTGGGTGACGCCCCCGGATCTGTTTTCTTTGTGTGTACTCATTGTGGACTCTAAAGAACCATTTAGATATTGGATATTTTATGCTCCTTGCCTCAATAAAATTTGTTGGATTGTTCATCGGCCTGGTGTCCCTGCCTGCTCTGTCGCATACCCCGTCACAAACTGGTGGCAGCAGTGGGATCAGAGCAGAAGAAGAGTGTAGAACTGGACTGTGGGGCTACAAACAAAGGCCCGTGAATTAGGAGTTGGCTACAAAGGACTCTCCAAGGAGCAACTAATTGAGGCTTTGGAAGGAGCTTGCTTGCAAGATGGCACCGAGGAAGGATTTCCACAACAAGGGGAGGAAAGACGGGAGCTGGAGGTAAATACCCAAAAAGTCAGTGGGTTGTGTGGTATGAGGAGGAAATGGCACTGCTTGGAGATAAGGTCACCAGTGAATATAACATGGATGCCATTCGCAGAGCTCAGGAGAGGGCATTGCTGGAGAGGAGGCTTGCTATAGAAGCAGCTAGAACCTCCAGATAAACTGTACCCACAGCACCCACCATGAGTGAATTCCTCTGAGTATCCCGTAAGGACTGTAAACCATTTAATGAGGCTGTAGGTGACATTGAGGGCTTCTTCCAGGACTTCGAGCATCAATGCCGATTAATGGAAGTCCCAGAAAGGGAGTGAGTCAGACACCTGGTTGAGCTCTTAGAGGGGGGAGCTGCTGAAGCTTATAGAGCTATAGACCCTCGGTGGAACTATAATTATGGAACCATTAAAGAAACCATATTGGAACATACATACAGGGCTCAGTTACGTACTTTAGCCTGTGATGGGGAAGTGTCTTTTAAAATGTATGCCCACAAACTCAAACAAGTATGCCATCGCTGGCTGGAGGGAGAAGGGGCCTTAACTTGGGAGACCTTCTTACAGGTCATCCTAAAAGAACAGTTCTATGCCAAGTGTCCTACTGAAATCCGGGAATGGGTGCATGAGAGACCAGAGACAGTGGAACAAGCATCTGCTCTAGCTGATGAGGTTCTCACTATCAAGCCTCAGTGGAAGAAGCTGCTTGTGGAGGGAGAAAAAATGACCAGCACCCCAACACCAGAGGTTCCTTGTCCTTCAGTACCCAATGTTCCTTGACCTCCTAGGTCACTACCTCATGTGGATACCTGTGTGAATGTGCCTCCAGTTGCTCCTACCACATTTTCTGGAATGCGACGAGGAAAGAAAGTAGAAGAGCGAAGATGTTATAGCTGTGGGTATCCCGGGCATCTGCAGGCTGCATGCCCATCTATCCAGTAGTGTCATCCTCCAAATCGACAACCAGCACCTGCACAGCCATATCAGTCACCAAGTTCTCCAACCTACTTCTCTAGAATGCAAACTGGAAGGAGTGAGACGCAGCGCAGATGTTATCGATGTGGGCAGCCTGGCCATCTACAAGACACTTGCCCGGCTGGTCAACTGAGGAATGACCCTGCACCAAATCGACCTGTTAACTATCTACAGCCAAGTACAATGAGGGAAGAAGTGTCACCCCTTCAAGTTGACTTGCCTAATGACTCAGACACTCATGTACGACCACTAGGTGTTTATGGGGTGTGAGCCACAGCCCCGATTTCTTCTTATCATCCAAGAAAGCACTTACAGGAGGTTGTACTGCATAGACAGAGAGTTCTTGGTTTTCGTGACTCTGGGGCATTTCTCACAATAGCTGATCCTCAAGTGGTTCGGCCAGAGGCGATACAGCTAGTACCAGGGTTTACCATTGAATTGGCTGGAGGACAAAGGAGAAATATCCCAAAAGCAAGTGTAGAACTGGACTTTGGCTTTGGGGTCAAGCAATGTGTGGTTGGGGTGATGAGCGGCCTGCCTGCAGATATTCTCCTAGGCAACGATGTGGGAGATCTTCAATGCCAATTTGTGGGTGCAGGAAGCAGAGTTTAAGTCAAGGAGGATACAAACTGGAGCCCTACCCTTCATCTCTACACCTCCACCATACACAAAAGAAGATGGAGCCAACAAAAAAATACTGATGGATTGTCCAGACAGGAGCCCTGAGTTATGTCAGTGGCACGGTGGCTCATTGGTTAGCACTGCATTCTTGCAGCGCTGGGCTCCAGAGTTCAAATCCCACTAAGGACACCATCTGCAAGGAGTTTGTATGTTCTCCCTGTGTTTGCGTGGGTTTCCACCAGGTACTCTGGTTTCCTCCCACACTCCAAAAACATACTCACAGGGAACCTAGATTGTGAGCCCCAATGGGGACAGTGTTGCCATTGTATGTAAAGTGCTGTGGAATTAACAGCGCTATATAAATAATTAATATTATTATGCTTACGTGTACTTGATTACTTACAGCAAGATGGGCTGCAATGTGTACATCGCCCTGGCCAAAAACTAGTACTCTAGCAGGATACAGCTAAACCCCCACTAAAGTGGAAGCGTCACAGGTGCAGGAGGAGCAAATCACACACACACCTCCATGGAATGGAGGAGGGCGATTGTTAGATGATAAAACTGCACACTAGTGGCTTGCATAGAGCGCTGTTCACATATGCAGATAACACAGTCACAAACCCGCAGCCTATTAAGTGACGCCCATACTATTAGATCAGGCGGGCTGCCAAGCCGTACTCCACTGTGTATCATGCACGGACAGACACTCTACAGTGCAAGGCCCAACAGAAAGGGGCCTGGCTGTATCCTGTCCAAAAAAATAAATATGAGGTTTTTGTTGGTATTTATGGCCATAAAAACGTAAGCCTACACCCGCGTCACGGAACCTCATGCTTGTAGGTCCCTACACTAAATATAAACATAGCAACAAAAAGAGGAAAATATCCTCCAAAAATTAAGTATTACTTACAGCAAGTTGGGCTGCAGTGTGTACATCGCCCTGGCCAAAAACTAGTACTCTAGCAGGATACAGCTAAACCCCCACTAAATACTAACAAAAACCTCATATTTATTTTTTTGGACAGGATACAGCCAGGCCCTTTTCTGTTGGGCCTTGCACTGTAGAGTGTCTGTCCGTGCATGATACACAGTGGCGTACGGCTTGGCAGCCCACCTGATCTAATAGTATGATATTCCATGGAGGTGTGTGTGTGATTTGCTCCTCCTGCACCTGTGACGCTTCCACTTTAGTGGGGGTTTAGCTGTATCCTGCTAGATTACTAGTTTTTGGCCAGGGCGATGTACACACTGCAGCCCATCTTGCTGTAAGTAATACTTAATTTTTGGAGGATATTTTCCTCTTTTTGTTGCTATGTTTATATTTAGTGTAGGGACCTACAAGCATGAGGTTCCGTGACGCGGGTTGTAGGCTTACATTTTTATGGCCATAAATACCAACAAAAACCTCATATTTATTTTTTTGGACAGGATACAGCCAGGCCCCTTTCTGTTGGGCCTTGCAGTGTAGAGTGTCTGTCCGTGCATGATACACAGTGGGGTACGGCTTGGCAGCCCGCCTGATCTAATAGTATGGGCGTCACCTAATAGGCTGCGGGTTTGTGACTGTGTTATCTGCATATGTGAACAGCGCTCTATGCAAGCCACTAGTGTGCAGTTTTATCATCTAGCAATCGCCCTCCTCCATTCCATGGAGGTGTGTGTGTGATTTGCTCCTCCTGCACCTGTGACGCTTCCACTTTAGTGGGGGTTTAGCTGTATCCTGCTAGAGTACTAGTTTTTGGCCAGGGCGATGTACACACTGCAGCCCAACTTGCTGTAAGTAATACTTCATTTTTGGAGGATATTTTCCTCTTTTTGTTGCTATGTTTATATTTACGTGTACTTCACAAGCGACCTGTTGAGGTCGTTATTCCGTACACAAATTGAGCGGTGAAGGGGTTGTGACGATGTGTCCCTCCCCAACCCCCAACCTGTATTCATATACTCTATGCCATATAGGGTCATGTAGGTTACTTGGCTGTCTTTGTTCTTCTTAGCTGGGGATGACTCCAATAGACAGGCCTGTGGGAGACAATGGAGCCATGAGCTTCTGGAAACTTCTCCATACATAGCCACTACTCAAAAGTGGGTGTGAACCCTTGCCATCCAGGGGGTGGATCTAAGGGGAGGTGGGAGATTCAGCCACATGTTTTGAGTTAGTTGATGCTTTGTTGGGTGCAGAGATAGAATCTGTTGCTGAGGGCAGATCCTGGTGCCCGGGTATGAACTATGGGACATTGAAGATCAGCTGCTATGTGGCATTGTGTTGTCCCAGTCACACTACCGGATTTAAGGAACTCATCTAAGGACTGTTGTTGCATTTTCCTTGGCATCGAATTGCTGGGTGGAGCCCCCGGATCTGTTTTCTTTGTGTGTACTCATTGTGGACTCTAAAGAACCATTTAGATATTGGATATTTTATGCTCCCTTCCTCAATAAAATTTGTTGGATTGTTCATCGGCCTGGTGTCCCTGCCTGCTCTGTCGCATACTCCGTCACACAGACGCCAGCATATGCCAGTGTGGAGCCCAGTGTGGAAATCAGCATATCCTAGTGCGGACGCCAAAATAAGGCAGTGTAGATCCCAGTGTGAATGCCAGCATACGCCAGCGCGCATCCTAGTGTGGACGCCAAAATATGCCAGCGCGAATCCTAGTGGGGATGTCAGTATATGCCAGCACGAATCCTAGTGTGTCCCCCAACGCGAATCCTAGTGTGGATGCCAGAATATGCCAGCGCGAATCCTAGTCTGGTCGCAGCATATGCCAGCGTGTGTTCCAGTGTGAACGCCAGAAAATGCTAGCGCGAATCCTAGTGTGGACGCCAACAAAAGGCAGTGTGGACGCCAACATATCCCAGTGCGAATCCTAGTATGGACGCCAGCATATCCCAGTGCGGACGCCAACAAAAGGAAGTGTGGATCCCAGTTTGGACACCAGCATATGCAAGCGCGAATCCTAGTGTGGACACCAGCATATGCCAGCGTGTATCCTAGTGTGGATGCCAGCATATACCAGCGCAAATCCTAGTGTGGACGCCAGCATATGCCACCGCGAGTCCTAGTGTGGATGCCAGTATATGCCAGCGCGAATCCTAGTGTGGACGCCAGCATATGCTAGTGTTGATCCCAGTGTGGACGCCAACATAAGGCATTGTGGATCGCAGTGCGGACGTCAACACGTCAACATAAGACAGTATGGTACCCAGTGCGGATGCCAACATAAGTCATTGTGGATCCCAGTGCGGACGTCAACATAAGGCAGTGTGGATCCCAGTGTGGATGCCAGCATAAGCCTGCACAAGTCCTAGTGTGGTCGCCAGTGCAAATCATAGTGTGGACGCCAGTGTATCCTAGTGCGCATGCCAACATAAGGCAGTGTGGATGCCAGCATATGCCAGCGCGAATCCTAGTTTGGACTCCAGCATATGCTAATGTGAATCCCAATGTGGACGCCAGCTTGTGCCACTGTGGATGCCAATGCAAATCCTAGTGTGGACGCCAGCATATCATAGTGCGGACGCCAACATAAGACAGTGTGGATCTCAGTGTGGACGCCAGCATATCCAAGTGCGGACGCCAGCATATGCCAGTGTGGATCCCAGTGCGGATGCCAGCATATCCCAGTGCGGATGGAAACATAAGGCAGTGTGGATCCCAGTGTGGACGTCAACATAAGGCAGTGTGGACGTCAGCACATGCAGGTGTGGACGCCAGCGTGGATCCCAGTGTGTACGCCAGCAGATCCTAATGCAGATGCCAGCATATAGCAGTGGGGATCCCAGTGTGGATGCCAGCATATGCCAGCGTGGATCCCAGTGTGGACGCCAGCACATGCCAATGTGAACCCCAGTGTGGACGCCAGCATATGGCAGTGGGGATCCCAGTATGGACGCCAGGATATGCTAGTGCAGACGCCAGCATAAGGCAGTGGGGATCTCAGTGTGAACGCCAGCATATGCCAGCACGAATCCTAGTGTGGACGCCAGCATATGCCAGCTCGCATCGTAGCGTGGTCGCCAGAATATGCCAGCGCGTATACCAGTGTGGATGCCAGCATATGCCAGTACGAGTCCTAGTGTGGATGCCAGTGCAAATCCTAGTGTAGATGCCAGCATATCCTAGTGCGGACGCCAGCATAAGGCAGTGTGGATCCCACGGTGGACTCCAGCATATGCCAGTGTGGATCCCAGTGCGGACTCCAACATAAGGCAGTGTGGATTCCAGTGCGGACGTCAACATAAGGCAGTGTGGATCCCAATGTAGACGTGGATCCCAGTGTGATTGCCAGCATATGCCAGTGTGGACGCCAGCGTGGATCCCAGTGTGTACGCCAGCATATCCTAGTGCGGACACAAGCATATGGCAGAGTGGATCTCAATGCGGACGCCAGCAGATCCTAGTGCAGATGCCAGCGTATAGCAGTGGGGATCCCAGTGTAGATGCCAGCATATGCCAGCGTGGATCCCAGTGTAGATGCCAGCAAATGCCAGTGTGGATCCCAGTGCGGACGCCAGCATATCCTAGTGTGGACACCAGCATATGGCAGTGTGGATCCCAGTGTGGACGCCAACATATGGCAGTGTGGATCCCAGTATGGACGCCAGGATATGCTAGTGTGGACGCCAGCATGTGCCAGTGTGGATCCGAGTGCGGACGCCAGCAGATCCTAGTGCAGACGCCAGCATATAGCAGTGGGGATCCCAGTGTAGATTCCAGCGTGGCTCCCAGTGTGGACGCCAGCATATGCCAGTGTGGATCCCAGTGCGGACGTCAGCATATCCTAGTGTGGACGCCAGCATATGGCAGTGTGGATCCCAGTGTGGACGCCAGCATATCCTAGTGTGGACGCCAGCATATGGCAGTGTGGATCCCAGTATGGATGCCAGGATATGCTAGTGTGGACGCCAGCATGTGTGTTACTGGGGGCTGTCTGATAATAACCTAAAGGAGTATCAGACAGTCAGGGTCCACCGTGCAAAGACTCCGCTGCAGACTATGGCAGAGTGCAATACCTCTGTTAACTCACAGAAGGATATAATAAGAAAGTAAAGCAATTCCTCCCTTACTTGGAGGGTGTGTGGAATGATCTCTGTTAATAATCACAGAGACAAAGGCAATGTGTGCGAAATGGCACCTACCTAGGTCCGCTCTTCTAGTGGTGCAAAAGAGACGAACAGCAGCGTAAGCCGCACAAAGCTCCTACCTGCGTTCGCTCCACTAGTGTGCGAGGACACGAACCACTAGATATGGCACCTGCCTAGGTCCGCTCTTCTAGTGGTGCAAAAGAAACGAACAGCAGCATAAGCCGCACAAAGCTCCTACCTCTGTTCGCTCCCCTAGTGTGCGAGGATACGAACAACTGCTAGTCGCAGTATAAGGAACGTTACCCTAGCGGCAACGTCCACCTACGAGTCGAACCACAAGGTCCAGCCAGACCATGTGCCTCAGGCACCTGCCTATGTCCGCTCCCCTAAGAGGTAAGGATACGGACAGCAGCCGAAGCTGTAAGGTATAAGAACGCTACCCTGCCGGTAGCGCTCACCTAGCATAGACAGAGGAATGCCTAGAGGAACGCGCACAGAGCGTCTACTCTTATGCATGAACCAAGAGGACTGAGCGCCATGCGGCGTGTGTCAGGGTCTTATATAGACTCTGTGCCTCATCCAAGATGGAGGACACCAGAGCCAATCCGCCGCCAGAACGACAGGAGTGACATCATGCTGGCCTATCACCGAACAAGGCATCACAAGCACATGACCAGCGACCAATCGGCATAGAAGGTGTCAGAGACATGTGACCTCGTGTCAGTGATGATGTCACCCGCACATGTGCAACGGCTCCAAGACAGGACTCAGTCTCCGGCGCTCGCACATGTGCAGTAGCAAGAAATCTGGACTTAGTCTCCGGCGCTCGCACATGTGCAGTAGCAAGAAATCTGGACTTAGTCTCCAGCGCTCGCACATGTGCAGTAGCAAGAAATCTGGACTTAGTCTCCAGCGCTCGCAGCAACCGTAACAATGTGCCAGTGTGGATCCGAGTGCGAACGCCAGCAGATCCTAGTGCAGACGCCAGCATATAGCAGTGGGGATCCCAGTGTGGATGCCAGCGTGGATCCCAGTGTGGACGCCAGCATATGCCAGTGTGGATCCCAGTGCGGACGTCAGCATATCCTAGTGTGGACGCCAGCATATGGCAGTGTGGATCCCAGTGTGGACGCCAGCATATCCCAGTGTGGACGCCAGCATATCCTAGTGTGGACACCAGCATATGCCAGTGTGGACGCCAGCATATGGCAGTTTGGATCCCAGTATGGATGCCAGGATATGCTACTGTAGACGCCAGCATGTGCCAGTGTGGATGCCAGCATATCCTAGTGTCGATGCCAGGCATAAGGCAGTGGGAATCCCAGTGTTAACGCCAGCATATATCCTAGTGTGGACGCCAGCATATGCCAGCACGAATCCTACACTGTGTGCAGACTTAATAGGCAAATGAGTATTTTGATCACATGATAATTTTTATACATGTCCTACTCCAAGCTGTATAGGTTTGAGAGCCAACTACCAATTAAGTAAATCAGGTGATGTGCATCTCTGTAATGAGCAGAGGTGTGGTGTAATGACATCAACACCCTATATAAGGTGTGCTAATTACTTGGAAACTTCCTTTCCTTTGGCAAAATGGGTCAGAAGAGAGATTTGACAAGCTCGGAAAAGTCCAAAATTGTGAGATGTTTTACAGAGGGATGCAGCAGTCTTGAAATTGCCATACTTTTGAAGTGTGATCAACGAACAATCAAGCATTTCATGGCAAATAGCCAATAGGGTCGCAAAAAGCGTGTTGGGCAAAAAAGGCACAAAATAACTGCCCATGAATTGAGGAAAATCAAGCGTGAAGCTGCCAAGATGCCATTTGCCACCAGTTTGGCCATATTTCAGAGCTCCAATGTTACTGGAGTATCAAAAAGCACAAGGTGTGCCATACTCAGGGACATAGCCAAGGTAAGGAAGGCTGAAAAACGACCACCTTTGAACAAGAAACATAAAATAAAACGTCAAGACTGGGCCAAGAAATATCTTATGAATGATTTTTCAAAGGTTTTATGAACTGATGAAATGAGAGTGACTCTTGGTGGGCCAGATGCATGGACCAGAGGCTGATCAGTAAAGGGCAGAGTGCTCCACTCCGACTCAGACGCCAGCAAGGTGGAGTTGGGGTACTGGTATGGGCTGGTATCATCAAAGATGAACTTGTGGGACCTTTTCAGGTTGAGGATGGAGTGAAGCTCAACTCACAGACCTACTGCCAGTTTCTGGAAGACAACTTCTTCAAGCAGTGGTACAGAAAGAAGTTGGTATCGTTCAAGAAAAACATGATTTTCATGCAGGACAATGCTCCATCACATGCATCCAACTACTCCACAGCGTGGCTGGCCAATAAAGGTCTAAAAGATGAAAAATAATGACATGGCCCCCTTGTTCACCTGATCTGAACCCCATAGAGAACCTGTGGTCCCTCATAAAATGTGAGATCTACAGGGAGGGAAAACAGTACACCTCTCGGAACAGTGTCAGGGAGGCTGTGGTGGCTGCTGCACGCAACGTTGATCTTAAACAGATCAAGCAACTGACAGAATCTATGAATAGTAGGCCATTGAGTGTCATCATAAAGAAAGGTGGCTAAATTGGTCACTAATTTTTTGGGGTTTTGTTTTTACATGTTAGAAATATATATATATATATATATAATATTATATATATATTTAATATATAATATATATATAATATATTTATTAGGATATTTATTAGGATATTTATATGCGGACGCCAGCATATCCTAGTGTGGACGCTAGCATATGGCAATGGGGATCCCAGTGTGGACGCCAGCATATGCCAGTGTGGACGCCAGCTTATGGCAGTGTGGATCCCAGTATGGATGCCAGGATATGCTAGTGTGGATGCCAGCATATGCCAGTGGGGATACCAGTGTGAATGCCAGCATATGCCAGCACGAATCCTAGTGTGGACGACAGCATATGCCAGCACGAATCCTAGTGTGGACGCCAGCATATGTCAGCACGAATCCTACACTTTGCAGACTTAATAGGTAAATGAGTATTTTGATCACATGATAATTTTTATACATGTCCTACTCCAAGCTGTATAGGTTTAAGAGCCAACTACCAATTAAGTAAATCAGGTGATGTGCATCTCTGTAATGAGGAGGGGTGTGGGGTAATGACATCAACACCCTATGTAAGCTGTGCTTAATTAGAGCGCTCTTACACATGCAGCTTTTCGCCGGTTTGACGGTTCCGGCGCATGCCAGTACAGTGTATACAGTACAGTGGCAGCGCTGTAACTTCCGGGTCACATGCTCCAGTCACATGACAGCATGTGACCGGAGCTTGTTGCGCTGCCACTGTACTGTATACACTGTACTGGTGTACGCCGGAATCGGCGAAAAGCCGGATGTGTGAGAGCGCCCTTACTAGGCAACTTCCTTTCCTTTGGCAAAATTGGTCAGAAGACAGATTTGACGGGTTCTGAAAAGTACAAAATTGTGAGATCTCTTGCAGAGGGATGAGAAGAAGTGAAGAGTGGACCCAGCACCCACAATCCAGTATATTAAAATATGAAAAATTTATTGGGTATTAAAAATCCAACGGATCCAAAACTTAAGAGAGGATGCATAAGCAGGCCCAGCGTCAGCACCCGGCAAACCCGGTCAAATGCCGGGGCCCTGGGCTGCCGGGGGAGCCCACTCGCGGTGGCAGGGGGGCCCAGTACCCGCGCTGTCACCGGCCTCCCCGGATTGCACTTTCAATTGTATGAGCATCGCAGTTGCCGATACAATTGAAAGTAATGATGAGAGACGGAGCGGCATGCTCCCTCTGTCACAATTCTCCCCACTGTGTCTGACATTGTAGGCGTTCTGAGCCTCTGACAGCTCAGCAGCGGAGTGCGGTGACGTCATCACTGTGCGCCTGCTGAGAGGTCAGAGCGACTGCGTGGATGGCCGCGCCGAGGAGACCGGAACAGCAGGGGAATGAGAAGTGAGTATTTATGTAATCGGGGTGGCCAGATGACCATGGAGGTGCATTAAATGATATGGGGACTGTATACTACATGGAGGTGCCTAATGCTATCAGGGTCTGCACTGTGCTATATAGGTGCCGTGTACTACATGGAGATGCCTGATGCTATGTGGGTCTGCACTGTTCTATATGGCGGCTGTATACTACATGGAGGTGCCTAATGCTATGTGGGTCTGCATTGTGCTATATGTTGGCTGTATACTATATGAGGGTGCCTAATGCTATCTGGGTCTGCACTGTGCTATATGCAGCCTGTATACTACATGAGGATGCCTAATGCTATCTGGGTCTGCATTGTGCTATATGTTGGCTGTATACTATATGAGGGTGCCTAATGCTATGTGGGTCTGCACTGTGCTATATGCAGCCTGTATACTACATGAGGATGCCTAATGCTATCTGGGTCTGCATTGTGCTATATGGCAGCTATACACTACATGAGGGTGCCTAATGCTATCTGGTTCTGCTCTGTGCTATATGTTGGCTGTATACTATATGAGGGTGCCTAATGCTATGTGGGTCTGCACTGTGCTATATGCAGCCTGTATACTACATGAGGATGCCTAATGCTATCTGGGTCTGCATTGTGCTATATGGCAGCTATACACTACATGAGGGTGCCTAATGCTAACTGGGTCTGCTCTGTGCTATATGTTTTCTGTATACTACATGAGGGTGCCTAACACTTACTGGGTCTGTACTGTGCTATATGGTGGCTGTATTCTACATGAGGGTGCCTAATGCTATCTGGTTCTGCTCTGTGCTATATGTTGGCTGTATACTATATGAGGGTGCCTAATGCTATGTGGGTCTGCACTGTGCTATATGCAGCCTGTATACTACATGAAGGTGCCCAATGCTATCTGGGTCTGCATTGTGCTATATGGGGACTGTATACTACATGAGGATGCCTAATGCTATCTGGGTCTGCATTGTGCTATATGGCAGCTATACACTACATGAGGGTGCCTAATGCTATTTGGGTCTGCTCTGTGCTATATGTTGGCTGTATACTACATGAGGGTGCCTAACACTTACTGGGTCTGTACTGTGCTATATGGCGGCTGTATTCTACATGAGGGTGCCTAATGCTATCTGGTTCTGCTCTATGCTATATGTTGGCTGTATACTATATGAGGGTGCCTAATGCTATCTGGGTATGCATTGTCCTATATGGCGGCTGTATACTACATGAGGGTGCCTAATGCTATGTGGGTCTACACTTTTCTATATGGCGGCTGTATACTACATGGAGGTGCATAATGCTATGTGGGTCTGCACTGTTCTATATGGCGGCTGTATACTACATGAAGGTGCCTAATGCTATCTGGGTCTGCTCTGTGCTATATGTTGGCTGTATACTACATGAGGGTGCCTAACACTAACTGGGTCTGTACTGTGCTATATGGTGGCTGTATTCTACATGAGGGTGCCTAATGCTATCTGGTTCTGCTCTGTGCTATATGTTGGCTGTATACTATATAAGGGTGCCTAATGCTATCTGGGTATGCATTGTCCTATATGGCGGCTGTATACTACATGAGGGTGCCTAATGCTATGTGGGTCTACACTTTTCTATATGGCGGCTGTATACTACATGGAGGTGCCTAATGCTATGTGGGTCTGCACTGTTCTATATGGCGGCTGTATACTACATGAAGGTGCCTAATGCTATCTGGGTCTGCACTGTGCTATATGTTGGCTGTATACTACATGAGGATGCCTAATGCTATATGGGTCTGCATTGTGCTATATGGGGGCTGTTTAATGTTATATGGGGGTTGCGTAGTGCCATATGGGGGTTGCATAGAGAACTATGGGGGCTTCATAACACTATATGGAGGAATATGGGGGCTGCATACTGCTATACCCCCAGAGATGTAATGTCACCTCCACCCCAGTGCTGTATACACCTTCAGAGCTGTGTATACCCCCAGAGCTGCATGTCACCTCCCCACCTCAGAGCTGTTTGTCCCCCCACCCCAGAGCCACTGCCCCCCTCTAGAGCTGTATGCCCCCCTCTGGAGCTGTATTACCCCCATTGCTGTATATCCCTTTCCTCAGTAATATGTATGCCCCCCAGTAATGTGTATGCCCCCAGCCTCTCTTGTGATGTAGATACAGCAGTGTAAAGCCCACTTTACACGTTGCAATTAGTTGTACAATCGCATTTGCGATGTGACACGCCCAGGTTGCATACGGGATCTTTTGAGATCACACGTAGGTCGTTCATTTGCTGTCACACGTGCGTTAGTAGTCTATGTTAAATTGATCAATTTTGTGTGCGATCCTTTAGATCATGTGTTCTGTGACGTATGCATTGGGCACCTTTTTTTTTTTTTTTATTTATTGACTTGCCAAGCGTGTGCAATGTGTAGGGATGCGTTTTTACTATGTCATCTGCCATTCAGCTCTGCTACATGTCCGCTGACAGCAGACACAGACAGCCATGTAGCAGAGCTGAATGGCAGATGACAGCAGACACAGAAAGAGCCACACGATCAGAATGAACTCGGGTGAACTTCACCCAACTTCATTGTCATGCTGCGGCTCTGTCTGTGTCGCGCCCTGATTAGCGGTCACCTGTGAAGGACTCACCGGTGACCGCTAATCTCCTAAGTGACTGAAGTTAGCAGCCCTCTCTCATACTCACCAATCCCCAATCCCCGGCACTGCACGACGTTCACACTGCTCCGGCGGCTTTTACTGTTTTGAAAAAGCCGGCCGCCCATTAAACAATCTCGTATTCCCTGCTTTCCCCGCCCACCGGCGCCTATGATTGGTTACAGTGAGATACGCCCCCACGCTGAGTGACAGGTGTCACACTGCACCCAATCACAGCAGCCGGTGGGCGTGTCTATACTGTGTAGTGAAATAAATAATTAAATAATTAAAAAAACGGCGTGCGGTCCCCCCCAATTTTAAAACCAGCCAGATAAAGCCATACGGCTGAAGGCTGGTATTCTCAGGATGGGGAGCTCCACGTTATGGGTAGCCCCCCAGCCTAACAATATCAGCCAACAGCCGCCCAGAATTGCCGCATACATTATATGCGACAGTTCTGGGACTGTACCCGGCTCTTCCCGATTTGCCCTGGTGCGTTGGCAAATCGGGGTAATAAGGAGTTATTGGCAGCCCATAGCTGCCAATAAGTCTTAGATTAATCATGTCAGGCGTCTATGAGACACCTTCCATGATTAATCTGTAAATTACAGTAAATAAACACACACACCTGAAAAATCCTTTATTAGAAATAAAAAACACAAACATATACCCTGGTTCACCACTTTAATCAGCCCCAAAAAGCCCTCCATGTCCGGCGTAATCCAGGATGCTCCAGCGTCGCTTCCAGCGCTGCTGCATGGAGGTGACCGGAGCTGCAGAAGACACAGCCACTCCGGTCACCTCCACGCAGCTAATGAAGACAGCCGTGCGATCAGCTGAGCTGTCACTGAGGTTACCCGCTGTCACTGGATCCAGCGGTGGATGCAGCGGTTGCCGCGGGTAACCTCAGTGACAGCTCAGCTGATCGCACGGCTGTCTTCATTAGCTGCGTGGAGGTGACCGGAGCGGCTGTGTCTTCTGCAGCTCCGGTCACCTCCATGCAGCAGCGCTGGAAGCGACGCTGGAGCATCCTGGATTACGCCGGACATGGAGGGCTTTTTGGGGCTGATTAAAGTTGTTAACCAGGGTATAGGTTTGTGTTTTTTATTTCTAATAAAGGATTTTTCAGGTGTGTGTGTTTATTTACTGTAATTTACAGATCAATCATGGAAGGAATCTCGGGGAGACGCCTGACATGATTAATCTAGGACTTATTGGCAGCTATGGGCTGCCAATAACTCCTTATTACCCCGATTTGCCAACGCACCAGGGCAAATCGGGAAGAGCCGGGTACAGTCCCAGAACTGTCGCATATAATGTATGCGGCAATTCTGGGCGGCTGTTGGCTGATATTGTTAGGCTGGGGGGCTACCCATAACGTGGAGCTCCCCATCCTGAGAATACCAGCCTTCAGCCGTATGGCTTTATCTGGCTGGTTTTAAAATTGGGGGGGACCGCACGCCGTTTTTTTTAATTATTTAATTATTTATTTCACTACACAGTATAGACACGCCCACTGGCTGCTGTGATTGCGTGTAGTGTGACACCTGTCACTCATGGTGGGGGCGTGTCTCACTGTAACCAATCATAGGCGCCGGTGGGCGGGGAAAGCAGGGAATACGAGATTGTTTAATGGGCGGCCGGCTTTTTCAAAACAGTAAAAGCCGCCGGAGCAGTGTGAACGCCGTGCAGCGCCGAGGATCGGGGATCGGTGAGTATATGCGAGAGGGGGATAGACTGACATGGACAGAGAGTGAGGGACAGAGATAGTGACCGACTGACAGAGAGAGACCGACTGACAGAGATAGTGACCGACTGACAGAGATTAGTGAATGACAGACATTGTGAGGCGCTTCAGAACGCAGCTTTTCAGCTGCGCTCTGAAGCGGACCTTTTTTAAGCTGCGGTGCAGAGCGCACACCTGCGCACATAGCATCAGACACCAAAATCGTATGAGGGATGTCACACGTTACAATTGACTAGGTTCGTGCAACAAAACGCTCAATTCTAGAGAAAGATACGATGTGTTTGCGATCAACGGTTTTGCGTTCAATCATGATCGCACGTAGATGTCACACGCAGATACCTCACAAACGATGCCGGATGTGCGTCACTTACAACTTGACCCCAACGACGGATTGTGAGATATATTGAAGCGTGTGTAGCGGGCTTTAGTGTTCTCTATGTGTGACCATGTCTGTTAGTGACGGCCACCAATCAGCGTGGCACAGACATATGCCCAGGAGGAACTGGATGGAGGCAAGCGGGGAGGTGAATGAGGCTGTTGCCGGCTTCCCAATATTAGAAATATCTGTAATGTGTCAGTGTGTGCATGTATGATCTGTATCTATGTATGTCAGTGTATATGACTGCGTATAGATTTATGTCTATTTACTGTATATGTGTTTTTGTGAATTTCTCTTTAAATATGTATGTATGCCTGTATGTGTATGTATCTGTGCATGTCTATGTGTGGATAGGGCCCACTGAGACTCTTTCGCCCAGGGCCCACAAAAACCTGGAGCTGGCCCTGTGCATAAGCGCACCTTACGCGTTTTGGACAATAAAAACAAGTCCTTAATCATAGGTGACTATACATACAATCACCTATTGTACCATCACCCATTCCCTGTAGACTGTAAGCCCTCGCGGGCAGGGTCCTCTCTCCTCCTGTACCAGTCTGTTATGTACTGTTAATGATTGTTGTAAAGCGCCATGGAATAAATGGCGCTATAATAATAAATAATAATAATAATAATACATCAGACACATTTTAAATACTCAAAGGCAGATTCCCAAATGAGCACCAGAGGACAAGGAATGCCCATGCTCTTCGTTGGGGGCAGGGTGAGACAGATCAGCTGAAAATGTTGTTAATCAAATACTGCTAGCTAGCAAAAAACATGCATTTTAATATGCGCGCATATATACAGCGAAACGCGTTGGGGCTTCTCCTCCTTGTACTGGACCTCTGCCCTGGCACTTGCCAAGCACTTTTGCACTTTGTTAATGGGTAAGCAGCAATTGTACTATTTATTTGTACTGTGATTGAATATTTCTCTCATGTTTCTATGAGATTGCTGCTTACCCACTTTTTTTGCAATTGATCATTTATTGTGGCAGATGTCCCTTGTCTGGGAACTATCTTCTGGGACTCCTTTTCCTGCATATTATGACTTCTATCTTGCACTATGAGATTTTTATCCTTGTCTAACTTGATTGTTCAATAAACATGTTTGCACTTTGATACTTACAAGGTGTTCTGTTATAATCCTTAACATCATGTATGGCCATTTAGCTCTCCTTTCTCTTTTGTTTAAATATATGTATTTTTGGAGTGGCCTTAGATTACTGTTTCTTATTCCATCTGACACCCAGAAATTTTGGTATATAACTGTTTTACTGTGTATGTTCACAGCTCATTCTATGGGACAGATGGACAGACACAGTGCGTGAAAGCACATGGCAAAACAAATTGGAGCAAGTTTTTAGTGATGATCCAGAAAATATTGTGACGCATAATTCTAGAGAGAGATGTTTTTATTGAGAGGCTGAAGCTTTCATTGAACCAAAAAAACACGGGTGTGGTGGAACAAGGCGTTCATGGAGAGATATATGAGCAAGGGTCTTATACCTAGGGGATTACGGATCCAGGTGTTCCCGTCATTTGGAAAACGATGATGTCAGGAAGGAGTGGGAGGAGCTAGCGACTAACTGTTCCAGGGGTTTCATGAATCTCCTAGTGAAGATTAATGAAGAAACACTTGCTCGGCTTGATGGTGAGATTGAGGATTTGAAGAAGGACCTATCCTCAAAGTTGTCGGAAGAGTCCCTAACAAAATTAAATGAGGAATTGGAAAAATCCTTTTCCAAGTAGGAAAAAGAGATTATTGAAGTAAAAACAAAAAAATATTAGAGGGATTCAGGAGACTTTAGGAACAACTTTGTTTATAGATGGAAGCACCCCCAGAAAAATCAGAGGAAAAAGAAAGTGGCGGTGACTTTGGACCACTCTAAGTCCTTTTCGGCTTCCTCTCTCTCATCTTTGGAGAGGATTTTTTAACTAAAAAAGGTTTTGTGACTCCTCTAACTGGAAAGTGGGGAAATAGTAAAACTAAACAACTGGCATCTGTCTCCACTAAGAGGAAGATCACCCCTCCTGAGCCTGTGGAGAAAAAGAGTAAAAGCAAAAATAACAACTTAGAGGTGATTAACCTTTTAAATATTCCACTCTCTAAATCCCAGATGGAGGTTCTGGGACTGGGTTTCTCCTTTGTGCCTAACAATTTCGATTACTTTACAGCCCTAAAGGATTTAAACCTATTTTCACGGAATCTCGTCCTCCAGAAACTACAGAACAGAACATCCAGAAAGAGGTACGGAACAGCTGCCCTGATGTATCTGAGACTGAGACTTTGGAAATATTGGACGAGCTTGATGATGATCATCCCTCAACGTCAGGAGGTAAATTTCCCAAATCTATCTATCCACGGTCGACCACATTTCCCCCTTTTTCACTCTGCCCAGCAGTAGAGATTTTTCATAAACTGGTGTCAAATGATTTTAAGGCACTAGGGGGCAGTAGGGCGGGCAGGGATAATCTAACTCTAGATCAGAGAAATGCTCTGAGGGAGCTGAAATCCCTGCCCGACGTTATTATTAAACCAGCGGATAAGGGGGGGAATGTGGTTATTTGGCCTGTTAAGATGTATGAACGGGAGGCCTTCAGGCAGTTGAGGGATAGATCGTCATACTCCATCCTACCTCAAATCCAACTAATAGATTTATGGCTGCCCTTTTTGAGATAGTGGATTTGGCTTTTCAGAGGGGATTAATACCTAAGAAGGTGATGGAGGGTCTATTGACCAAGGACCCCAAAATTCCGACCTTCTACCTGCTCCCTAAAGTCCACAAAGATCCCCTCATCCCCCCGGGCCGTCCGATAGTCTCCGGCATTGGAGGGCTGTCTGAGCTGGTGTGCAGGTTTATTGAATTTTACCTGCATCTGCTGGTTCAGACTTTGCCCTCCTATGTCGGGGATACTACTGACTTCCTGAGGCAGATCAATGGGATCTTTGTGGACCCTGGCGTTATCTTGGCCACAGTGGATGTGGAGTCTTTATATTCATCGATCAAACACCAATTCGGACTCCGAGCGGTTAGATTTTTTTCTGGAGGTGAGCGGTGTGGATGCACCAATGATTGAATTGATTTTGGAATTACTTTCGTTTATTTTGACTCACAATTATTTTTTATTTAAGGATCTTTTTTTCTACAGGAGTGCGGTACTGTGATGGGCGCGGCGTGCATGCCTTCGTACGCAAACCTCTTCCTAGGTTACTGGGAGAGGGAGGTTTTCGGCGAGGGCGTGCCCGTTGCGTCCCAGGCGCAGTGCTGGCTCCGTTTTATTGATGATATTTTGATTTTTTGGAAGGGCACTTATTTTGAGTTTTCTCAGTTTATTTCTGATTTAAATTTGAATAATTATAATATTAAGTTAACATTTAAATGTCATGCTACTTCTATTGAGTTGGACATTCATATCTTGGTGCATCCTGACCGCTCTATTCAGACTACGATCTATTGCAAGGAGACGTCAGTGAATAGTCTCCTCCATGCATCCTCGGCGCACACTCCCTCCACGATCTCCGCAATCCCAATAGGTCAGTATTTAAGAGCCAAACGAGTGTGTTCCATTGACAGTCTTTTTGAGGAACAGGCTCAAGACCTCCGGGAAAGATTTTTATCTAGGAGATATAGTGGGAGGAGTGTGCGCAGGGGATATTGAAGTGCTCACAATACATCACGAAATGAATTGCTGGTTTCTAGACAAAAGGAGGAGACTGCTCCAGTTGCTCGTTTTATCTCCACTTACAACGATAAATGGCGGGACATGAGATTGATTCTGAAACGCCATTGGGATGTACTTAAAACAGAACCTTCTATTGGAGCCAATCTGCCGAATAATCCCCCAATGACAGCAAGGAGGGCCTTTAATTTACGCAACTTCCTGGTCCGTAGTCACTACGTGGCTAGGGTGTCTCGTATTTTTGATGGAGGGGAACCACGATGGGGTTTCTTTCCCTGCGGCACATGTATCGCTTGCCGCAATATGATCAGGGCAACCACGTTCTCCTCTGATGGCGGTCGGGATTATCAGATTCGTCACCACATTACCTGTCGTACAAGTAATGTGGTTTATTATGCCACGTGTGGGTGCAACCTTATATATGTAGGACTCACTACACGTGAGTTACGGTTGCGCACAGGTGAGCAAGTGAGGAACATCTCTGCGGCATCGGGTTTGGATCTGATGACCCGCGCCTGACTACGTTACCTCGTCATCACAAGGTGAAACATGGCTGTGACCCAACTCATTTCAAAATGAGGGGCATTGACGTGGTGCACCTTGGGATGAGGGGTGGCGATTATGGCAAAGTCTTGGCTCAAAGGGAATGTGATTGGATAGTTCTCCTTGGTACTATGACGCCGAATCGTCTCAATGAGAAACTCAGCTTCTCATCATTTTTGTAATAATATTATTGTTGATCTCTCTGTCTCTCTGGGGGCAATTCATATGTGTGGTTCACATATATGTGTTGTTCTTTTAATTGATTTTAATTCTATTTTCTTTGTTCCCTTTTTCTTCTTTTCTTTTGTTGTGGCTTGTGATATAGGTTGTCAAAACAGCATATATTTTGCTCCATGAACATGACTTATGATATAGAGCATCTATGTGGACTATATATTACCTTACGCCTGGATCAGGATGGATATATATGTATGACGGACTTTTTATATGAACATATATAAACACACGATTGGGAGACGAAACAAATATATGGGAATAATATAAAATAACTTTTCTCCATTGTGGTATTATTAGAATAATCTAACCGTTTGTATCTTACCTGTATCATGTGATGGTGGCTTTGTAAATAAATGTAAATGGATTGCATTTTGTATTTGCTGTTGGGCTATTGTCGTCTCCTATGTATGCCCTTACAGTGGGGTGATGCCGTCATAGGGCTCGCGTGAATATATATATTTGTGAGAGTTAATAACACTTAAGTGGGCTTTACACGCTGCGATCTCGCTAGCGAAATTGCAAGCAATCGTACCCGCCCCCGTCAGTTGTGCGACACGGGCATATCGCTGCCCGTATCGCACAACCTCGCTTAACCCCATCACACGCACTTACCTGCCCTGTGACGTCGCTCTGGCCGGCGACCCGCCTCCTTCCTAAGTGGGCGGGTCGTGCGGCGTCACAGCGACGTCACACGGCAGGCGGTCAATAGGAGCGAAGATGAGCGGGACGTAACATCCCGCCCACCTTCTTACTTCCACATTGCCGGTGGAGGCAGGTAAGGAGATGTTCGTCGTTCCTGCGGTGTCACACATAGCGATGTATGCTGCCGCAGGAACGAGGAACAACATTGCTAACATCCTGAAAACTATTTTTTGTTTCAGGACGATCTCTCCACGGCAAACGATTTTGTCCTCCTTTGCGATCGTTTAAGATCGCTCTTAAGTGTTACACGCTGCGATCTCGGTAATGACGCCGGATGTGCGTCACAAACAACGTGACCCCGACGATAATTCATTAACGATATCGTATCGTGTAAAGCCCGCTTTACACCATGTTACAAATGGTGTTCCTTTTCTTTCCCCCTTGTTAATATGTTGTTCACGAGCGGGCTTGTGACGATATCACTCACGCCATATCTGATGTGGTAGGATGAAGCTGGGGATGCCCGCTTCCTTGCCCACAATAGAGATTGCTGCGGTGCATGCCTCTTGCCGTTCTCTGTTCCACCCACACTGAGGAGCTCTGTTGCGGTGGGAGGTGACGTCACGGGTGGCGTCACTTACGCCGGTGAGACCCGACGTGACAGGCGGACGGAGGATGTCTGACGCGATGCATGCGGCACAGATGGTGGCAATCTCAGCTGATTTATGGGCATATATAGGGGCGACTGGCCACACATTGTCCACACATTGCCCCCCCGAAGAAGCAACGCAGCGAAACGCGTTGGGGCTTCTCCTCCTTGTACTGGACCTCTGCCCTGGATCTTGCCAAGCACTTTTGCACTTTGTTAATAGGTAAGCAGCAATTGAACTATTTATTTGTACTGTGATTGAATATTTCTCTCATGTTTCTATGAGATTGCTGCTTACCCACTTTTTTTGCAATTGATCATTTATTGTGGCAGATGTCCCTTGTCTAGGAACTATCTTCTGGGACTCCTTTTCCTGCATATTATGACTTCTATCTTGCACTATGAGATTTTTATCCTTGTCTAACTTGATTGTTCAATAAACATGTTTGTACTTTGATACTTACAAGGTATTCTGTTATAATCCTTAACATCATGTATGGCCATTTAGTACTCCTTTCTGTTTTGTTTAAATATATACATATGTGTCCCAAAACGTGTAAATATCAAAATTTGATCTATTAAGTTTAGTATATGAAAAAAAAAAATGTATATATACAGTCATATGAAAAAGTTTGGGCCCCCCTATTAATGTTAACCTTTTTCTTTATAACAATTTGGGTTTTTGCAACAGCTATTTCAGTTTCATATATCTAATAACTGATGGACTCAGTAATATTTCTGGATTGAAATGAGGTTTATTGTACTAACAGGAAATATGCAGTGCGCATTTAAACAAAATTTGACCGGTGCAAAAGTATGGGCACCTCAACATAAAAGTGACATTAATATTTTGTAGATCCTCCTTTTGCAAAAAATCACAGCCTCTAGTCGCTTCCTGTAGCTTTTAATGAGATCCTGGATGAAGGTATATTTGACCATTCCTGTTTACAAAACAATTCCAGTTCAGTTAAGTTTGATGGTCGCCGAGCATGAACAGCACGCTTCAAATCATCCCACGGATGTTCAATGATATTCAGGTCTGGGGACTGGGATGGCCATTCCAGAACATTGTAATTGTTCCTCTGCATGAATGCCTGAGTAGATTTGGAGGGGTGTTTTGGATCATTGTCTTGCTGAAATATCCATCCCCTGCGTAACTTCAACTTCGTCACTGATTCTTGCACATTATTGTCAAGAATCTGCTGATACCGAGTTGAATCCATGCGACCCTCAACTTTAACAAGATTCCTGGTGTCGGCATTGGCCACACAGCCCCAAAGCATGATGGAACCTCCACCAAATTTTACTGTGGGTAGCAAGTGCTTTTCTTGGAATGCCATGTTTTTTTGCCTCCATGCATAACGCCTTTTTGTATGACCAAACAAGTCAATCTTTGTTTCATCAGTCCACAGGACCTTCTTCCAAAATGTAGTGGCTTGTCCAAATGTGCTTTTGCATACCTCAGGCGACTCTGTTTGTGGCGTGCTTGCAGAAACGGCTTCTTTCGCATCACCCTCCCATACAGCTTCTCCTTGTGCAACGTGCGCTGTATTGTTGACCGATGCACATTGATACCATCTGCAGCAAGATGATGCTGCAGGTCTTTGGAGGTGGTCTGTGGATTGTCCTTGACTGTTCTCACCATTCTTCTTCTCTGCCTTTCTGATATTTTTCTTAGCCTGCCACTTCTGGGCTTAACAAGAACCGTACCTGTGTTTTTCCATTTCCTTACTGTGTTCCTCACAGTGGAAACTGACAGTTTAAATCTCTGAGACAACTTTTTGTCTCCTTCCCCTGAACAACTATGTTGAATAATCTTTGTTTTCAGATCATTTGAGAGTTGTTTTGAGGAGCCCATGATGCCACTCTTCATAGGAGATTCAAATAGGAGAACAACTTGCAAGTGCCCACCTTAAATACCCTTTCTCATGATTGGATACACCTGCCTATGAGATTCAAAGCTCAATGAGGTTACAAAACCAATTTAGTGCTTTAGTAAGTCAGTAAAAAGTAGTTAGGAGTGTTCAAATCAAGAAATTGATAAGGGTGCCCATACTTTTGCACCGGTCAAATTTTGATAAAATGCAGATTGCACATTTTCTGTTAGTACAATAAACCTCATTTCAATCCAGAAACATTACTGAGTCCATCAGTTATTAGATATATGAAACTGAAATAGCTGTTGCAAAAACCCAAATTGTTATAAAGAAAAAAAGTTAACATTAATAGGGGTGCCCAAACTTTTTCATATGACTGATTATATATATATATATATATATATATATATATATATATATATATATATTATATGCATACACGTGTACATATATAAAAAAAATAAAAAATAATGAAATAAGAATAATAGTGAGAACCACATATGGACACTCATGCAAACATATATATCCGCGCACATATCAATCCAAGATCAAAATATATATCGCAGGTCTGAGTGATAATTCAGTCCGTTAGGATATCGGGCATCTAGTTTCATGATCCACTTGGCCTCTGCATAGAGGAGTAGCTGGAACCAGTTTCCTCCACGTTGTGGGCGATTGATCTTTTCAATGCCAGTAATTTTGAGGTGGGTAAAATCCCCTTCATGATGCTCCTTAAAATGTTTTGTCAAACCAGACATCGAGCTGTATTTTTTATTATTCTGTTCCGGAGCCTCATGGTGTGAATATGCTGGAATATTTGTATGTTCCGATATGCGTTTTCATAAAGTTCTGGAAGTACATCCTATATAATATTTGTTACACAAGGAACAAGTTGCTTTGTATACGACATGCGTAGTGGCACAATTGATAAAGGAGGTAATATTGTATGTATTGTTCTGATTATCCTTGAAGGAAGTAGCTTTCTCCATACGGCAACATAGATGACAGCGGCTGGTTCCACATTTGTATGATCTAAGTGTTTTGAGCCATGTGTCCTTAGGTTTTTCTGATAGTTATAAACTAGGAGATATAATATTACTGATATTTCTGCTTCTCCTTGCTACTATATTTACTCCTTGTGCCATAATTTTGGCCAACGTGGGGTCCTGGTGTAACATTGGGGTGAATGTGTAAAAAAATGTTTTCATATTTTCAAAGTCCTTGCTATAAACCAGGGGTGGGGAACATTTTTTCTGCCATGGGCCATTTGGAAATTTCTACCAACCTTCGGGGGCCGCACAAAATTATCAATGTTTAAATGACCCTGCTATATTTGGTGAAACAATTAATTAACTCACCCCCACTGTGGCAGCCGGAGCGGCTTCTCTTTGGTGCGGCTGTGATGTTCGGTGATACTAATCATGTTTCTTCTCGCAACTGGTTTTTCAGGTTTGTCTCCGTCTGGAGCATAGTCAACTCTTTGTGATAAGATTGGTAAATCATATACATCACATAACAGACGCTGTATATACATCACAGGAGACGCTGAAGGTACATATATATATTGCATAGGAGACACTGGGACTGCTGTATATACATCCCAGGAGACACTGGGGGCATATATTGTGCTGTTCCTACTTGTTTTATTCAAAACTGTTATAATGTTTTTCATACTTGTCTTCTGCTGCCATCTACTGGTCAGACCTTTAGGCTCCTCTGTTTCTTTTCGTTCAGCCCATGGGAGTGTCTGCTGCTCCTCTTACATCACATCCTGGCATCCATGTTCCCAGTTCACAGCCAGAGATCGTGAGAATCACACCCCTTATTTGAGTTGCTAGAAACAATGTCTTCTGACCTTAGTGGCTCCAGAGACAAGCATCACAAGATAACCACAATGCCAGGAACTTGGACTACTGTACTCCTGCATGACCTTAACCTTTGGAGAAAATAAACCACCATTGTTTCATCTCAGCATGTGCATGTTTAACTCTAAAGCGCTCTGGTCCTGTCTGCCTCACCAATTGGAAAACGAAGGTAAGATTCTCACGCCGTCCCACAACTACGCACCTTCAACCACCTTTAAGTGTGGACAGAACAGTCAGAAGACTGCTTAACAGCTCAATACCCTGGCTACAGATCCCTAAGAACCCTGTAACTTCCCTTGTAATCTGGCCAGCAACAAGCCTTGTGCACTAGTCTTCGTGCAACAGTGCATGCCTGGACAAGCCTAAGGGGAAGCTCTCCCATCTGCCACGTCCTGTATCACCTCTGCTTGCATTGTAAAGGGACAGTTTATGCACCTGCTGTTTCCCTCTTGCCATACCCTATAGACTTGCAGTACATTATACCTCATTACTGCATATTGCTGGACTGCGAACCCCAAGTTTTGCTAAAAACACCTTGAGAATTTCATCATAGAGTCCATGCAGAGCTGCACGACGATTTTCGGACCCCTATTCAAAAGTCAAGTTTTTTAAAAAGAAAGTACACCTTAAATCAAAATGGCCGAAAAAGACCTCGGACAGTTCCCCACTGCTGAAACAGAGCAACTACAACCTGATACTGTCCATTATGAAGCCCAGGAGGCAGATCCAACGCTTCTAGCAGACCAAGTTGTCCGACCGAAACGCTCTTCCAAACCAACGATAAAGGCCATTGAAAACTATCACACTATGAAAGATGAACTAAGTGAACACCTGAAAGAACAGTGGGAACGAGTCACCTATTACATGTCAAAACTTGAATCCTCATCAGGCGATGCCGCATGCTTACAAGCCGCTATGGAACGGCTGAACACAGCTCATGAAAGATACAAGAAACTGTCAACAAGGTACATTACCTTTCTAAAAGACTAACATTGATGAAGCGATGAAGCTCTTTCAGACCTGAGCAAGGCAGAAGAGGTGGACAAGGAAAGAGTTGCCAAGGTGCAAGATGCCATAGACAAGGCGGAACACTATCTCTCACCAGCAAGAAACCAGATCACACCGATCAACCTCATCTAGAAGTTCCTCTCGGTCATCCGGGTCATCATCCTCAAGAAGCTCAGTCCTGAGCGACAGGATACTAGAGGCCCACATAAGAGCAGAAGAATCCAAGGTGAGACGTTCCTTCACAGAAAGAGAGGCAGAAGCAGAAGCCCTTGCAGAAGCAGAAGCTGCTAAAGCAGAAGCCAAAAGTGCAGAAGCAGAGGCTCGGATAAAGATTCTTCGGTCACAGATGGAAGAGGAAGTTGCGCTTGCTAAAGTGAGACTACTTGAGCAAGCATTGAGCCAAGGTCCTGATCCAGCTCACTCGCCATCACTGGAAGCAGACAATCCAGTTGATCGCACAAGAGACTATGTACTGAATCAGTTACCTGTAACAACCCCGATTTGCAGTACCGTCCAAGCCGACAACACCGAAACCTCCAACTTACCTCTACCAGTGCCAGTACCATCTAAAGCACCCGAGCAAATTAATAACAGTCACCAAGAGGTGCCCTCTCAAACACAGTCACCACGGCAAGATGGCAACCAAGTGTTTCCTGACCCACTTCCACAGCTCAAGCAGCGGTCATCAGAATCTACAGAGGCTAAACCACAGCTGAACCCTGCAGCAACGTCATTCTACCCGGGAACATCTCATCCATTCACGCCAGGCAGCCCATACGCCCCAGGGGCATCACGAGTCATCGTGGCAACAAGTGGTGAGAAATCAGATATGTCTGAGTTTGCCAGGTTCATGGTGAGCAGAGAGCTAATCAACACTAGTCTCACAAAATTTGATGATCCTGCAGAGAGCTACAGGGCCTGGAAAGCAACTTTCAAGGCAGCCATCGCCAATCTCAACTTAACTGCAGAACAGGAGCTCGACCTCATGATCAAGTGGTTGGGCCCAAGCTCTACAAACCGTATCAAGAGCTTCAGAACCGTCTATGTGGGACAAGCAGAAGCAGGTCTCGCCACTGCATGGCAAAGACAGGGACGCACCTTTGGCAGTGCAGAAGCAATAGAGAAAGCCCTATTCAAGAGACTGCAGGACATCCCAAAGATCAACCTTAAAGAAGGCCACAAGCTTCAAGACCTAAGTGATCTGCTCATGGAGCTGGAGCTCACCAAAAGAGACCCTTGTCTGTCTGGACTGTGCTACCTGGATACAGCCCATGGAGTGAACCCAATCGTGCTGAAGCTGCCATACAGTCTGCAGGAGAAATGGGCAACGTCAGTCTCAAGGTACAAAAGAATGCATGACGTCACCTTTCAACCATTTATTCACTTCTGCAGGTTCATTGACGAGCAGGCCCAGATAAGGAACGACCCCAGCCTCGACTTCCTAGAGTTCAACACTTCGGCTGCTGCAACAACATCATCAAGTTATGAAGGTGCCATACACAAATGCAGAGACATTAAGAACACTGTGAGTGTTAGGAAGACTGAGCTACCATCACCTGCCGCACCCATAGATAAACAGTACACCACCTCATCATGCGATAAGTCTTTCAATCGAGAATGTCCCATCCATAAAAAACTGCACTCACTGAACAAGTGCAGAGGGTTTAGATCCAAAACCCTACAGGAGCACAAGAAAGTCCTTACAGAGCTTGGGATCTGTTTCAAATGCTGCGCATCACTTGAGCACATGGCCAAGGACTGTAAATCCATCGTCAAAGTGTGAGGAGTGTCATAGCGAAAAACACGTTTCAGCCATGCACCCAACCCAGCTAGCTAGAGACACACCGGCTGCAGTCACCACTGCTCCCACTCCAAGTCATTAGTAGCAAAAAGGCATGCACACTGAGTAAAGGATGAGGTGCTAGTGATTGGGGAGACCCCTCTAGTATAAGCATAGAAGTTACACTGCACACTCAAGTAGCATAAATAATTGATTTATTTTGTTGAAAATTCAAAAAAGCCAAGCAAATGAAGTGAACTCATAAAGGCAGATATATAATCTCTGATGTTTCGGCCAACGGCCTTATTCACAGAGTTTTTTCTATGAAAAATAAAATACAAAATGACAAAAAATCTGAGTTACAAAGTTTGTTCAACCAACATTTTTTTTAAATCAGATCTTTTTTTATTAAATCATTAGGGATCGATACAGAGAGTATTTCACTTTTCATATAACTGATAACAATAAACAACAGATAAACACATGTGGTTTATAAATCAGGTTCTTTCTCTGCATGTATGTAAATATAGTAATAGAGTTCTCAAATCATAATTATATTATATAGCTTGAGCCTACAAACCTCGTGGCTCTACAAATAAACAAAACTTAAATTATGCAATAATGCCTCAGACTAACAGAAGCGCCTCCTCCATCAGCCGTGTCGCTCCACATCATATTGCTATACTCTCCCGCCCCTCCCTCTCCGTGCAGTCATCAATGAAACCGTTCTAGTACTCTCTCACCTCTTCATTCAAAGTCCACTTCGCCACAGAAAAGACTAGTTTTAATTCCCTTCCTCACACATGCCATCACTGCAGGCACAACAGTAACCGGTCCAGCATTGCATCCCGAACCAGTGCACTAGAGGGTAGGCCCGGCAACTCCATCCATGGCCGCCAAATGTTGTAAAACTTTTTCAATGTTTTTCTTTTTAAATAAACTCCCCTTTCCAATCTTATGACGTTATTTAATTTGTTTTTGAGCTCTGGTAATGTTGGTGGTAGAGGGTCTAACCAGTGATATGCAAGTAGCTTTCTTGCTTGGTTCAAGATACGGGCTATTCCCAGACCTGTTGGAGAATCCGGGTCCACTTCTCCTTCCCACAGACTCAACAGGCACAGGCGGGGCGACGGCTGTATTGTGATATGATATATTTGATCTATAAATCCCAGGCTTTGGTTCCAGAAATCACCAATGTGTCCACACTCCCACATAACATGCATCAAATGGGCATCATCCTGTCCACACCTAACACACTGTGTGTTTGGTCTGAGTCCCATCTTAAATAGTAGACTGGGAGTTTTATATACCCTGTGGATGAGATATATTTGAGACAGCTTTTGGCACTCCGATACCGCCAGTTTAGGAACTTGTTCCAATATATCAGACCACTGGCCTTCCGTCAGGGGACCGACGTCTCGTTCCCATTTGCTTTTAACAATCAATGGATGTGTTTCCAGATGGGCAGGTAGTAATTTTTTATATAATTCCGAAATAAGACCCTTAGAGGACTCAGATGTAAGCAGCCTATGTAATGTTTGATTATGTGTCACTGTTACCGGGATTGTCCTCCCCTGTCTTTCCAGTGCGTGTCTCAGCTGCAAATACTGATAAAAGAAGACATGCGGAAGGTGAAACTCCGTTCTCAGTTGTTCAAAGCTTTTAAGAGTATTATTTTGTAGTACTTGTGACACTAAATGGATCCCTTTATCCTCCCATTCTCTGAACCCTACTAATTTTTTAATTTCTGGCAAGTCGGGGTTCTGCCACAGTGGCCAGATCTCTGTAGGTCCGTTTATCCCGAAAAGAGACTTACCCCTGTCCCACACCCGGAATATCATAGCCAGTGTGGGATATCGCGCCCCATTTATCTGTCTTTGTCCCACATCCAACCGGCAACCTGGGTACTTCCATACTGATCCCTCTCTCACTATATCACCACTGGTATCATACCCTCCTTCTTTGCCCCAACCCCTCAGATGTTGCATCTGGGAGGCTATATAGTATATATATGGGTTTGGTACCGCCAGTCCTCCCTCCTTCTTTCCCCGCTGTAACACTTCCAGTCGAATCCTAGCTAGCTTTTTCTTCCAAATAAGTTCCCGGAATATTGTATTAATTTTTACAAAAAATTCCCTACATATCCACACTGGAGAATTATGTATAAGATATAGTAATTGTGGCATCATTACCATTTTAATTAAATTGGATCTGCCGATATTTGATAGCGGCAAGCGGCACCAGGTATGCACTTTTGCTCTGAATCGCTGTAACAGGGGTTCCAGATTTAGGGCCTGGAAATCCTTCGGGATTGGGCTGACAATTACTCCCAGATATTTAAACTCCCGGACCACGGGAACTGGAATCTGTAAGTCCGAAAAGTCCCCCGGAAGGGGGTCCAACGGCATTAAAGCCGACTTGGACCAGTTGATTCGTAGACCAGACCTCTGCCCAAATTCCCGAATGATATTCATTGCTGGCAAAATCGAGGAACGTACCCTGTCTAAATATAAGAGTAGATCGTCTGCGTATAATGATATCTTTTGTTCCACGGCTCCACACCGAAATCCCTCTACCTCCCTGGATTTCCGTATTGCCACTGCCAACGGCTCCACTGCAGTCGCGAATAGCAAGGGTGAAAGCGGGCACCCCTGTCTAGTACCTCTTCCAAGAGGAAAAGACTCGAAGACCCTGCCATTAACCCTAACCTTCGCCACCGGTGAGTCATATAGCAGTTTTACCCAATTTATGAATCTATGTCCAAAGCCCATTTTCCGAAGTACAGCCCACATATATTCCCATTCAATGCTATCGAACGCCTTAGCGGCGTCTAAAGACAAAATTGCCCTTTCCCCTGGTTTCTCAGAACTATGTTGAATTCCCAAATATAATTTCCTGAGATTCATAGATGTGGCTCTGCATGGAATGAATCCTGTCTGATCACTCTGCACTATAGATGAGATGACTCGGGACATCCTATTGGCGAGCACCTTGGCCAGCAATTTAATGTGGGAAGGAGAGGGAGAGGGAGTGATCCAGCACAATTCCTCCTTGGTTTAAAACATTTAGGGTCTTTATTGAAACTTCTTTAAAAACATGGTGAAGACCGAAAATAAACTTGCATAGTAAAGGCGCAATTCATGAGGGCTTTACGCGTTTCGGACTGAAAATAAAACCAACTAGTCCTTATGACTAAGGACTAGTTGGTTTTATTTTCAGTCCGAAACGCGTAAAGCCCTCATGAATTGCGCCTTTACTATGCAAGTTTATTTTCGGTCTTCACCATGTTTTTAAAGAAGTTTCAATAAAGACCCTAAATGTTTTAAACCAAGGAGGAATTGTGCTGGATCACTCCCTCTCCCTCTCCTTCCCACATCTCTGCTACCGGTCAGGATAGACCGTGGGATCCTGGCACCCGCAAGGCTGAGCAGTCCGGGCAGCAGGTGAGCTGAAGACTTTTTTCGTTCATCCAGCAATTTAATGTCTGTTTGTTGGAGAGAGATTGGGCGATACGAATCCGGGATCTCTGGATCTTTTCCGGGTTTTAATATTAAGACTATTAAGGCTTCCCTCATAGAGGGTGGGAGGACCCTCTGCCTTTCAGATTCTTCAAATACCTTAAGTAGTTTGGGTAGCAGTAAGGGTGCATACGTTTTATAAAACTGTCCAGGCAGGCCATCCGTTCCCGGAGCTTTTTCATTTTGTGTCTGGCCAAGCGCTTCCTCCAGTTCTTCCAATGAGATGTCCCGGTCCAGCAATTCCCTGTTTACATCACTCAGTGTAGGAAGAGAGAGAGCATCCAAATACTGCTCAATCTCAGTTTCCGTGAGGTCACAGTCTGATGTGTATAGCCGCATATAATACCTCTTTATTTCTCTTATTATATCCTCGCTTTCTGTTACAAAGTCACCTGATTCCGTCTTTAACCTATTTATATAAGAAGATCCTTCCTGTGTTCTAATGACTGTGGCCAGTAGGTGCCCCACTCCCTCCCCCGCTATAAAATAATTTTGTTTAAGGAAATAGAGTTTATTTTCTGCCACCGACATGAGATTTTCTTTGAGTGACGTTTGTGCCTTCTCTAGAGTGTTTTTAGTTTCTACTGTTGGGTTGAGCACTACCGCAGCCTCCGCATCAGATACCTCCTGAATCAGACTCTGGGTATAACATTTGGTTTGATTTTTGCGTATGCATATTTCTCTAATATATATGCCCCTTACCACAGCTTTCATAGAGTCCCAAACTATGTGTGGCGGTGCAGAGCACTCATTAAGATGAAAATATTCTAGAATGTTATCATATAAAGATCCCCCAATAAGCTGGATCCAGAAGGGATTAAGTTTCCAGATAGGCCTGGGCAGAGCGAGGGGGTTTCCCCCATGCAAGCGTAACATGTAATGGTGAGTGATCAGATACACTTCTAGGTAGGTAGGCCACCTTTTGTGTATATGAGGCCATAAGTGTGTTTCCAATAGCCAGGTCTATCCGTGACATGGTGTGGTGGGAGCTAGAGTAACATGAGAATTGTTTGGTTGTGGGGTGTTGGGCACGCCAAAGATCTACAAAACCCAGCTCTGTTAGCATTCTAGCAAATGAAGTCGGGGCGGCGTTCTCCGATATGTTTCCCGAGTGTAATTTATCTAGATAGGGATGTAAGTAATTATTAAAATCCCCTATCAGAAGCGTCGGCGCAGATGGAAGGGAATCTAAAATAGACAATATCCTTTTTACCGGTTCGACTGAATATGGTGGAGGGATATATATCGCAACCAGAATGAAGGGAATTTTGTTACTTACCGTAAATTCCTTTTCTTCTAGCTCTTATTGGGAGACCCAGACGATTGGGGTATAGCTACTGCCCTCCGGAGGCCACACAAAGCACTACACTAAAAAGTGCAAGGCCCCTCCCCTTCTGGCTATACCCCCCCCGTGGTATCACGGGTTCTCCAGTTTTAGTGCCAAAGCAAGAAGGAGGAAGCCAATAACTGGTTTAAACAAATTAACTCCGAATAACGTCGGAGAACTGAAAAACCGTTCAACATGAACAACATGTGTACCCGCAAACAACCAAGAAATCCCGAAGGACAACAGGGCGGGTGCTGGGTCTCCCAATAAGAGCTAGAAGAAAAGGAATTTACGGTAAGTAACAAAATTCCCTTCTTCTTCAGCGCTCTATTGGGAGACCCAGACGATTGGGACGTCCAAAAGCTGTCCCTGGGTGGGTAAAGAGATACCTCATGTTAGAGCTGCAAAACAGCCCTCCCCTACGGGGATGTCACTGCCGCCTGCAGGACTCTTCTACCTAAGCTGGCATCCGCCGAAGCATAGGTATGCACCTGATAATGTTTGGTGAAAGTGTGCAGACTCGACCAGGTAGCTGCCTGGCACACCTGTTGAGCCGAAGCCTGGTGTCGTAGCGCCCAGGACGCACCCACGGCTCTGGTTGAATGGGCTTTCAGCCCTGAAAGAACCGGAAGCCCTGCAGAACGGTAGGCTTCCAGAATTGGTTCTTTGATCCATCGAGCCAGGGTGGCTTTAGAAGCCTGCAACCTCTTGCGCGTACCAGCGACAAGGGCATCGGAACGGCGTATGGGCGCCGTGCGGGAAATGTAGATTCTGAGTGCTCTCACCAGATCTAGCAAACGTAAACATTCTCATACCGGTGAACCGGATGAGTGCAAAAGGACGGTAAGGAGATATCCTGATTAAGATGAAACGAGGATACGACCTTAGGGAGAAACTCCGGAATGATGCGCAGCACTACCTTGTCCTGGTGAAAACACCAGGAAGGGAGCCTTGGATGACAGAGCTGCCAGCTCAGACACTCGCCGAAGCGATGTGATCGCAACGAGAAACGCCACCTTCTGTGACAGGCGAGAAAAGGAAACTTCCTTCAGAGGCTCGAAAGGCGGCTTCTGGAGAGCAACTAGAACCCTGTTCAGATCCCATGGATCTAACGGCCGCTTGTACGGGGGTACGATATGACAAACCCCCTGCGGGAACGTGCGCACCTTAGAAAGACGTGCTAGACGCTTCTGAAAAAACACGGATAGTGCTGAGACTTGCCCTTTGAGGGAGTCTAGCGACAAGCCCTTTTCTAACTCCTATTGTAGGAAGGAAAGAAAAGTAGGCAATGCAAATGGCCAGGGAGACACTCCCTGAGTAGAGCACCAGATTAAGAAAATCTTCCACGTTCTGTGGTAGATCTTAGCAGACGTGGGCTTCCTAGCCTGTCTCATGGTGGCAACGACCCCTTGGGATAATCCTGAAGACGCTAGGATCCAGGACACAAAGGCCACACAGTCAGGTTCAGGGCCGCAGAATTCCGATGGAGAAAACGGCCCTTGAGACAGTAAGTCTGGTCGGTCTGGTAGTGACCCCGGTCGGCCGACCGTGAGATGCCACAGATCCGGGTACCACGATCTCCTCGGCCAGTCTGGTGCGACGAGTATGACGCGGCTGCAATCGGATCTGATTTTTGCGCAGTACTCTGGGCAAGAGTGCCAGAGGTGGAAACACATATGTGAGCCGGAACTGCGACCAATCTTGCACTAAGGCGTCTGCCGCCAGAGCTCTGTGATCGCGCGATCGTGCCATAAATGCCGGGACCTTGTTGGTGTGCCGAGACGCCATTAGGTCGACGTCCGGCACCCCCCAGCGGCAACAGATTTCCTGAAACACGTCCGGGTGAAGGGACCATTCCCCCGCGTCCATGCCCTGGCGACTGAGGAAGTCTGCTTCCCAGTTTTCTACGCCCGGGATGTGAACTGCGGATATGGTGGATGCTGTGTCCTCCACCCACATGAGGATTCGCCGGACTTCCTGGAAGGCTGCTGACTGCGTGTCCCTCCTTGGTGGTTGATGTATGCCACCGCTGTGGAGATGTCCGACTGGATTCGGATCTGCTCTCTTTCTAGCCACTTCTGGAAAGCTAATAGGGTAAGATACCCTGCCCCGATTTCCAGCACATCGATCTGAAGGGTGGACTCCTGCTGCGTCCACGTCCCCTGAGCCATGTGGCGGAGACAAACTGCTCCCCACCCTGACAGACTCGTATCTGTCGTGACCACTGCCCAGGATGGGGGCTATGACAATGAGGTGGGAATAAGCCACTATTGCAGAGAGTCCTCGGCCGTCAGGGAAAGGGAGACTTCCCGTCCAGGGAGGTTGACTGCCCATCCCATTGGCGGAGAATGTCCCATTGCCGTTGGCGCAGATGAAACTGCGCAAAGAGAACTGCCTCGATGGCTGCCACCATCTTCCTTAGGAAGTGCATGAGGCGCCTTAAGGGGTGCGACTGGCCTTGAAGGAGAGACTGCACCTCTGTCTGCAGTGAACGCTGCTGGTTCAGCGGAAGCTTCACTATGGCTGATAGAGTATGAAACTCCATGCCGAGATACGTTAGTGATTGAGTCGGAGACAGATTTGACCTTGCCAAATTGATGATCCACCCGAAAGTCTGGAGAGTCTCCAGCGTAACATTCAGGCTGCGTTGGCATGCCTCGAGGGAGGGTGCTTTGACGAGTAGATCGTCCAAGTACGGGATCACCGGGTGTCCCTGAGAGTGCAAGACTGCTACCACTGCTGCCATGACCTTGGTGAACACCCGTGGGGCTGTCGCCAGACTGAATGGCAGAGCTACGAACTGAAGATGTTCGTCTCCTATCACAAAACGTAGAAAACGTTGGTGCTCCGTAGCAATTGGCACGTGGAGATAGGCATCTTTGATGTCTGTTGAGGCAAGGAAGTCTCCTCGAGACATTGAGGCAATGACGGATCGGAGGGATCCCATCCGGAACCGCCTGGCGTTCGCATGCTCGTTGAGCAGTTTCAGGACCAGAACAGGACGGAAGGAACCGTCCATTTTTGGAGCCACAAAGAGATTGGAGTACAAACCCTCGCCCTCGTTCCTGAGGGGGGACAGGGATCACCACTCCTTCTGCTCTTAGAGCGTCCACCGCCTGCAGCAGGGCATCTGCTCGGTGGAGAGGTGGGGCCGTTCTGAAGAATGGAGTCGGAGGACGAGAACAGAACACTGTCCTGTGCACGTGAGCACAATGTCCGTCACCCACCGGTCTGTGACCTGTGGCAGCTAAATGTCGCCAAAGGCGGGGGAGTCTGCCATCAACCGCGGATGCGGAGAGAGAGAGAGAGAGCTGAGAGTCCTGAGGAGACCGCCTTGGTAGCGGTTCCTCCGACTGCCTTCCTTGGGCGAGATTGAGCCCGGCCGGAATCTGAGCCCGTCTGAGGTTTTGTAGCCCTTTTGCACGAGGACCATTGGGACCTGCCGGAGCTTGGGAAGGACCGAAACCTCGACTGTACTTTTAGGACAGTATTAACAGGGTAAGTCGCAGTGCAGACATTGCGGGGTTACGGACGCCTCTGCGGTACAGATGTCCCTGCTCAAGGTCAGCTGCGCAAGAACAGCTGAAAAGGTTAGGTTGCCAATACGGCTGTGGATGCCGGAGCAACCGACACGCCGATAGCCTCCTAGACAGATTTCAACCAGAGTCCATCTGTCTGTGAATGGCATCTTTAAGTGAAGCCCCATCTCCAGTGCAACTATGGCTCTATATGCAAGCCTGGAGATTGGAGAATCCACCTTTGGACCCTGGGTCCAGCGCTGACCACGTCAGGGGAAAAGGGATAACGTGTATCCTAAAAACGTTTGGAGAAGACGCTTATCTGGTAAGCGTGGTGTTCCTGGACTGCTTCTCTGAAGTCAGCGTGGCCAGAAAAATACTCAATATCTGCGTGAGATACTGAAAAGGGACTTCTCCTGTTCGTCTCCTATCTCCACTGGGGGAGCTGAGGGAGAAAGATCCAACCTTCCATTGATGGACGGTATAGGATCATTCCGTATGGCGTTACCACCCGGTGTATCCGGATTGAGAGCGATGTCAGTAACAAAGCCCTGAAGAGCTGCCTTTTGGTCAAGTAGATTGCCCATGGGTGCAAGTCTCTATATTATGACTACTCCGTCCCTGTCCATGGACAGGGTTGACAGGAGGTTTCTTTGGCCACAACTAGTAGAGCCCCGGCAGACGAAGTGCTAGAGACCCCGGCAGACGACGTGCTACAGGGGAGCATGCACACAATGGGACGGTGTCATGAACAGCATCCCATGTAGTAAAAACAGCACTGAAATCTGTGTTGCTTTTTTGCCGCTGCCGACTAGCTATCTAGAAGTATATAGCCAAGATTGGTGACCGTACATTGCAATGTATAGCATACAGGCATAAAGTACAAAAGACCACTGCAGCACAAGCAATACAAGCAGCATAGAAGCCTGTGCCCTGGCACCCCTGCTCTTCTGCTGCTGTATACTAGTCATCTAGGGGAATATAGCCCAGAAGAGTGACCCTACAGTGCAATGTATAGCATACAAGCACAAGTACAAATGAACACTGCAGCACATGCAATACAAGCAGCATAGAAGCCTGTGCCCTGGCACCCCAGCTCTTCTGCTGCTGTAGACTAGTCATCTCGGGGAATATGGCCCAGAAGAGTGACCATACAGTGCTATGTATAGCATACAAGCACAAGTACAAATGCACACTGCAGCCCATGCAATACAAGCAGCATAGAAAAAAACCAGTGCCCCAGCACCCTTGGTTTTCTGCTGCTGTAGTCTAGCCATTCCAGGAGAATATAGCTAAGACTAGCGACTGTACAGTGCAATGTATAGCATATAAGCATAAACACAAATGAACACCTCAGTCGTGCAATACAAGCAGCCTAGAAAGCCTGTGCCTTAGCACACCTGCTTTCCTGCTGCTGATGTGTCGCTCCCCCAGCGGGCATATAGCGACCTATGCAGTTAAAAACAACACATGTACACACTGCAGTTATATCGTGGTCAGCACTATGTGTGCCGCTTACCGCCCGCCTATAAGCGGGTGTATGATCGCCACCGTCCTGCCTTGGTGCCGAAAGTCCGAGCTCGGACTGCAGTAATGGCTGCCGGCTTCTTCCCCAGCTCGTGTGAGGAGGGGCGGGCCGTGGGCGTGCCCCCAAGGCAGAGCGGGAATCCGGCGTCCGACAGTGTGCAGTGAGAGGGCTGGAGCATGTAAAAAGGCTCCAGCCCTCGGCGCTGCTGATTGCTCAGCGCCTGTCCCCTTCCCTGAGTGACAGGGAGGGGGCGGGAACGAAGCGGCACTAGGCCGCAGAAGCCGGGGACTGGATTTATAAGCGCCGCCGCCGTAAAAGCGCGGTCGGCGCCCAGTCCCCGGCGAACTACAAGTCCCAGCCGCGCCGCCGCTCCCGGAGCGTCCGGCGCGGTAGTTCCCAAAACACAAAGTCACTCAGCAAAGCTGCAGTGACTGTAACCCTTTACTGTCCCCGGCGCACTAGCACACCCAGCAAGTCTGGAGTGTGCTGTGCCTGTGTGTACGGGGACACAGAGTACCTGTAATGGTGCAGGGCCATGTCCCTGAACGGTACCCAGCTCCGTATCCAGCAGGTTCAAATGGGTCTGTGGATGGAGCCCGGCGTCAGAGCTTTGAGGCCGGCAGGATCCCACTTCCTCAGAGCCCCTCAGGGGGATGTGGAAGGAAAGCAGCATGTGGGCTCCAGCCTCCGTACCAGCAATAGGTACCTCAACCTTACAACACCATCCACGGGTGAGAAGGGAGCATGCTGGGGGCCCTATATGGGCCCTCTTTTCTTCCATCCGAAATAGTCAGCAGCTACTGCTGACTAAAATCTGTGGAGCTATGCGTGGATGTCTGACCTCCTTCGCACAAAGCTTGAAAACTGGAGAACCCGTGATACCACGGGGGGGTATAGCCAGAAGGGGAGGGGCCTTGCACTTTTTAGTGTAGTGCTTTGTGTGGCCTCCGGAGGGCAGTAGCTATACCCCAATCGTCTGGGTCTCCCAATAGAGCGCTGAAGAAAAATTGTATACCATACAGCGTACAAAGCAAGCAGACAAATCTGCCCCCCGGGTCAATCACTGATCTGGTACATGAGAACGGGATGGATTTGTGCACCAACACACTCACACCCCGTGCATGGGTCGAGTATGTGGAATGATATTCATGCGCGATCCATCCCCTCCTCAGCCAATGAACATTATCCCTGACCATATGGGTCTCGGATAGACATAAAATAGCTGGGAAAAGTTTCTGTAAGTGAGTAAATATAGCACATCTTTTGTTTGCATCTCCGAGCCCTCTAACATTCCACGCTACAATATTTAAGGATGTCGCCATAAGCGTAGACTAAGATATGATCCGGACGGATACTTCATACCTGGAGGAGAGAGGCGTTCTCCACCGATTCTCAAAAACATTAGGTTGAGCGACACGACTGAGGCACACCACGCTTCCCAAACAGATTGCATCATACAACAGTAAACAAGAAAAACAAGGAGAGAGATAGGGCTCCGCACACCAGTGCGCAGTGCCCCTGCCCTCAAAATCAAGTGTATCTGACACATTTCTCCCAAATAGAGAGAATCAGGGCTAAAAACGCCCCAAGTCCATGCAGGTAGGGGGGTCCACAACTCGCTAGTGCAGCGGGTGTCCACAATGAACCGGCCGTCTCCCGTCCTTGATCCTAGATGAATTTAACTGTAATGAGCTCACCAGCATAGCGTCCCAAACAAAAACAACGCCTGGCGGCAGAAAGGGAAATCTCAGGTATTCTTCCTCCTCAGGGACCTCTCATTGATATCCAGCCAAGACAGCGCCGCCCCAGCCGTATAAAAAAAATGAGTCTCTCCGTTCGCAGCAATCCGCAGCTTAGCAGGGTACATCATGGAGTATGGCACTTGTAGGTTGCGCAGGCGTTTTTTGATCTCAATAAATTGCGCTATTTTACGTTGCACTTCCATGGAGAAATCAGGAAATATTGATATCTTCCTCCCATCAATTGCAAGTTCTTTGATATCTCTGGCTCCGCACAGGATAGTGTCCCTATCTTTATAGTGCAGTAGTTTAATCAGAATAGGACGTGGGGGTGCTCCCGGCTGTGGGGCACGCGCAGGGACCCTTTGCGCCCTTTCAATGGTGAAGAAAGGGGACAGTATGTCTTTTCCCATGGTATCTTTAAGCCATTTTTCAAAGAAATTCAATGGGTCATTGCCCTCCATCCTCTCTGGGACCCCCACCAGTCTCAAATTACTTCTGCGGGAGCGGTTCTCCAAATCATCCACCTTGTTTAGCAGTGTGGAGATATTTTGCGTGGCCTTTCCCAGCTCTCGTGACATTGGTGGTAATTTATCCTCTGTTGTACTCACTCGTTCCTCCAGCTCCCCCATTCTGACAGTCACCCCCTGCAGCTCACGTTTAATACAGGCCATATCTGAGGTGACAGTTCCCATCTGGCTGCTTAGGGTGGCCAATGTGGTATTGCAAGAGTTAATTGCTGCCAGAATGTCTCTCAGTATGGCCTCAGTGAAAATAGGTGTTGTTTGCTCCACATCTCCCCCTCCTCCCTCTGCCAGCGCAGGCCTCCAAGTCTGCATATCTTGTGCTGCTGAACATGCAGGGCCCAGGGTACTCACAGTCTCGCCGTCGGGTATGTTTTCTCCCTGCTCCAGGGCCCGTTCAGCGCTGCCATCGGGTGCCTTGTTGGAGGTAGGCTCTGTGCCAGGGGCCACTCTGGCGAACCGCTCCAGCCTGCCTGCTACTCCCACTGCTCCACCGCGGGATGGTGTGGACGCCGGCAGCGCCAAATTGGATTCTTCAGAGGCGCGCTCCTGCGCGTCTCTGTCCTTTTTATTGCTGCTGCGGGTCGGCATATCCTGGCGGTGCTCGCTTCCCCGGGTGTTATAAGTATTATTGCAGCCCTCCAGGGTCGGTAGTGCCTCTCAGCAAGGCCGGTGTGCAGGATGATTCAGGATCCAGGCAGGAGCTCACCCACGCTGCGTCCTCTCTACATGAGGTCCAGGCCACGCCCCCTTCAACCAACATTTTTGACAATAATACAATGGTGAACAAAGATATAATTATTGTCAGGGAAAAGTTTGCAAATATTTCCAATGAGTATATCATATCAAGGGTTAAATAATCACCAAACATGGCGAGACTTTCAACAAAAACACTTAAAATGGAAGCAATAGGAAATGGAGAGTGGAAATAGGGGGGTAGGGAACTGGTAGCAGCATATCATGGGAAAAAGCAAGAAAATAAGTGCATAGGGTGATCAGACTACATAGAAATAGAGTGTTAGGGAAATTAGACCAGGTATACTACCTGCCAGGAATGGTTCTGAATCCAAGAGAAGTAGCTAAAAATTGAAGATGTATGATATAGATGAAATAATTAGAAGAAAGTATGGAAGCTTGTACTTATACGTAGATAAGAGCAATTAACCTGTGGTTATGGGGTAACTGGAAAATTATATGGGTATATATCCCTGGATGCTTAGGACATGTGATCTGTATGAAAGATAATAAGGATGAATATCTGCCAAGCTAAGTAAAAAGGTCTGGAGGATATGTGCTTACCTGAGCCTGTGTAAACGCCGGCGCTCCCGTGCCTTGGCTGTATGGAAAGGCTGCTCTCAGCTGTGCCCCAGTGCTTTAAATGTGGTACAAGCTGAAAGGGGAGATGACGTCACGCGCACGCGTGGTCATACCCCTCATTGTTGGCTGTATACGTTGGTTGTTATGGTAGCGTCTTCCCCGCCCACGGTGATAATGTGGAGGATGGTTGCTATGGTGTAGAGATGACGCAGTGCGCATGCGCGGTCGTCATCCCAGTACCTGACAAAAGAATAGATGTCCCTGTGAGGAGGAGGGAGGAGGAGGTGACACCACGAGCGCATGCAGTCATCGTCCTCGCCCCCAGTGGTAATATGGGGAATGGTAGTCATGGTGCAGTAATGACGCTACACGCATGCACGGTCACCACAGCACCCGGCAGAGAAGAAAGTGTTCATATGTTAAACTATAGGTATCATGTGACTGTATGGAACAATTACATGTAGATATGAAAATAGAGAGAAGAGAGGAGAAGAGGTGAAAAGGGAGGTAAAGAAGGGGCAAAAAAGAGAATGTAAGATACTGTACAGTATATAAGACAAAAGAAATAACAGACCAGAAGGAGAAAGGTGCCGTACCAGTCTTACCCATCAGGACGGGACATGGGGGATAGGAGTCCAAAATGGCCGCTGTCAGAGGCAGACGTGGATGTGGGAGCTCCTGAGCTATCAACAGACATCCTGCTCCCCGACGTAAAATACACCCGTCTGGCTCCCCCATCCACGTCCCCAGAACACCCCAGGAGGGGAGAGACCCTCATTTTTCGGCTGCACCCACAAGGGCACCTCCTAGGAGCCCTCCATCGCTGTGGCCAGACAGGGCACTGGAGGTGGCGAGGCCCGAGAAGCGTGGTCCCAGAGAACCGCAGGTACCCGCCGGAGGAAATATAGAGATCACCAGTGGGCTCAGAAGGAGCGGACTAGGGCCAGGAGGCCTGACTGTCCTCACCCCCCCTCGACCCGGACCAGGCTAGCCCGACGCTCCGAGCAACAACAGGAGAAGAGCCGCCGCCATCTTAGTTAAACATCCGCCCGGCCCTGAGGACGGTGGACAGTGCTACGACCACACAGGCCGCGGGAGCAAGCCGGAAGGCCTGCAGGGAAGAGAGCCCCGACACTCACCAGATTGATAGACGGCGGGACCGGAGTGAAGGAACTGTGAGCCGCGTGGGATCCTGGAGAGGCCGCGTGGAGTATCTGGGATGCGGCGGGAGATCTTGCGGCGGCTGTGAGCAGCGCTTCTGGAGATTCTGCAGTGCCCGGGGAGAAGACCTGGCGGTGAGTGAGAACTACCTTATTGTCCGGCCCCACGCCCGCTCCTCACCCGCCCTGGAGACCCTCGGCCCTGAGTCCAGCCTGCAGCGCCGTTCGGGCCTAGCCGCGGGCATCCGGCACCCCGACGTCCCCCTCCATAGCTTTCCCGCGTGGATCAGCGGCCGGTCACGCTGCTGAGTGTTGAGCCACAGGGAGTGCAGGGGCCAGTGCTGAGTGGGAGACGCCGAACAAAATCCCCCCACACTGGAAATCTGTCTGGTGGAGGGTGAAGATAGGGGAACGGACCCTGTTCAAGGGGACCCCCTTCTCAAAACAACCCAGGGACATTAAGAGCCATAGGGGGATGCTCTGTACTCCTCCACACTACAGGGTGCTCTGTCGGCTCGGGATTGGGCTCCCACAACTTGGCTAGCGGCAAGCAAAATTCCTTAAGATCCGGCTCCACACACCATTCCGGGCACCGAGGCTATAAGAGAGGCCCTTTAGTGGAGATGATATAGAGAGGGGTCACACAGACGTACCTTTAGCATAGAGACACTCTCTCCTCGCCTCCTTCCCCCTCTCTGAGGGAGTACAATGTTCTAAACTCAGTGCTGTCTGGAGGGAGTAGAGTGGCCTAACCCCTACTATTCATTCACTCAAGCATAAAACCACATATGTCTGACTTTAACATGGTCAAAATCGGCAACGCATGAGCCAGTTCTCTACCTAGACCAGCCAAGTCCACTACTCAGGCTGATGTAGATAAGTTTCTCAAAAAACACCTACATACAGCCGATGCTAAAACAGACAGCCCCCAAAGCATGTCTACTAACGATGTACAAGATATGGATGACGACGAAAGCGACACTGAGGGTGCTGATAATAGCAAGAGTTTACCCATCTCAAGATCTTTTATAAAACGGATCCTCAAAAATGCACTGGAACCTGTGGTGAGGGAGCTATCAGACATTAAACAAGATATTGGACAAATTGGACATAGAGTGGAAACCTTGGAAGCTTCTCAAGCCACATTAACCTCCACTTCCAATGCTGTCATCTCCTGCCTTCGCCAACAGGAGGACAATATCAATCAAATACATGCCCTCCTGGAGGACCATGAAAACAGAGAAAGGCGAAACAACCTCAGATTAAAGGGACTCCCAGAATCGGTGGCAAATGAAGCTCTGATCCCGACTCTACAGGGCATTTTCTCTGATCTGGTGGACTCTGACCCTGCTCCAACAATGGAATTGATAAGAGCTCATAGATCTCTGAGACCCCGACCTAAGCTAGGGGAACCACCAAGAGATGTCATTTGCCGCTTTCTGGATTACCGAATTAAAGAACTTATCATTAAGGCTGCTTTCACACCTCCGGTTTCTGCAATGCGGTACAATCCGGCACTTTGCAGGAAAATCGCAACCGTTTTTTTTTGCTGCCGGTTGCGTTTTTTCTGGATAGACTTTAATTAGTGCCGCATTGTGCCGCAAGGCCTTGCATTCCATCCGGTTTTTGCCGCATGCGGCAGATTTAGCCGATGCGGCGGCCGGATGGAACGTTGCCTGGCACATTTTTTCATGCGGCAAAAAAAAAACGCATCGCGTCGCATTCGGCCGATGCGGCGCATTTTTCAATGCATGCCTATGGCGGCCGGATGTGGCGCGATGCGGCAATAACCGCATCCGGCCGCCGCATGCGGTTTTTGCCACTGTGCATGCTCAGTAGCATGCCGCAAGCGGCAAAAACCGGACTGGCCGCAAAGGAAAAACTTATGCAAAGGATGCGGTGTGTTCACCGCATCCGTTGCATAGCTTGCACAGCCGGATTGAGCCGCAGAGCTCAAGCCGGATGTGTGAAAGCAGCCTAAAAAAGCCAGAGAAGCTGAGTCCATAAGTCACGAAGGCTCTAAAATCCTGATTTTTCCAAGACCTTGCTTCCACCACCCTGACCAAAAGGAGATTGCTACAGCCCTTCACAACAGTGTTACGTCAACGCCAACTTCCGTACCGCTGGTTATTCCCATTTGGCATTGCCATAACAGCAAATGGGAAACACTATCAAGCCAAAACATCAGCTGAAATAAGACGGATTTGCGAAGACCTGGGGATCACTTTGGAGAAATACCCAGAGCTGGAAATCCATCATTCGACATCTACACTACAACTGCTTCCAGAACCGACACCGTGGCACAGCCTCACCCCAAAGACTCACAGATCCAGACGCAAAGCAGCAAAGAAACTCCAGATGAACTCTGAAGGCGAGCCCCCCTGAAGGGGCCTATGATCGGGCCTATTGTTGCTCATTACTGTTTATGCTAGTTAAAATATGAAGTCATTATAGGGGTTCTGCACTTATTGCTCCCTTCTGACGCACACTCATATTTGTCTTGAATTTCAAATAGTTGAAAATGTTGATACTAATACCCTGTTCTCCTCCGAACCTCTTTCTACCCTCTATTTTCTCTATCTCTTCTTCTCCCGTATTGGTCACAGGTCTGGTCCATTCATCCCGATGGAAAAAGAAAAGATCGTCCTCCTACACGCATCATCATGGCAACACATCCTAAGGTATTTACGGTGATAAGTCTTAACGCACACGGGCTAAACTCCCCCATACAAAGGTCACAGACTCTACATAGCCTACATAAGAAGCACGCAGACATGATCTTCTTTCAAGAAACGCATTTCCGTGAGGGCAAAATCCCAAGCTTCGACAAAGCACATTACAACACCTGGTTCCATGCCCCCTCCCCAAAGAAAGGTTCTAGGGGGGTCTCTATAGCCCTTGCTAAAGATATACCCTTCCTAGCCCGAGATGTCGCTATTGACCCAGAGGGCCGGTTCATATTCGTCAAGGGTATATTGGCCAGCTCAATGGTAACCCTAGGGAATGTATATGCCCCAAATGTCAAACAGATTCGTTCACACTCAAAAAATGTTGTGCTTTCTCAGAAGGTACTCCAATACTATGTGGCGATTTTAATGTGGCTTTGGAACCTAAACTAGATTCCACTGCAAAAAAAAGCCACATCTCTCTAAGGGACCTATCTCGGATTAAATGCTTTCTTTCCCTCTCTCTGATTGACATCTGGCGATATCAACATCCCACAACTAAAGACTTTACATTTTTCTCTCATCCACATAAATCATACCATAGACTAGACTACATTTTTCTACCTAGGCATCTATTACCTAATGTCACTGACACAGCGATCCAGTCAACACCTTACTCTGATCATGCTTATGTTTCGGCCAGTTTCTCACTCCTGAGGTCGTATTGGCTCCACCGTACATGGAGATTAAATGAATCAATTCTCTCCTCGGAAGATAATGGGAAACGCATATCTAAATGCCTCCGTAATTACTTTACAGAGAATTAAGCTGGTGTCACACATAACGACGACGACAACGACGTCGCTGCTACGTCACCATTTTCTGTGACGTTGCAGCGACGTCCCGTCGCTGTCGCTGTGTGTGACATCCAGCAACGACCTGGCCCCTGCTGTGAGGTCGCCGGTCGTTGCTGAATGTCCAGCTTCATTTTTTGGTCGTCACTCTCCCGCTGTGACACACACATCGCTGTGTGTGACAGCGAGAGAGCGACGAAATGAAGCGATCAGGAGCCGGCACTGGCAGCTGCGGTAAGCTGTAACCAGCGTAAACATCGGGTAACCAAGGGAAGACCTTTCCCTGGTTACCCGATGTTTACGCTGGTTACCAGCCTCCGCTCTTGCTGCCAGTGCCGGCTCCTGCACTGTGACATGTGGCTGCAGTACGCATCGGGTAATTAACCCGATGTATACTGTAGCAAGGAGAGCAAGGAGCCAGCGCTAAGCAGTGCGCGCGGCTCCCTGCTCTCTGCACTGTGACATGTAGCTGCAGCACACATCGGGTTAATTAACCCGATGTGTGCTGCAGGAGAGCAAGGAGCCAGCGCTAAGCGCGGCTCCCTGCTCTCTGAACTGTGACATGTAGCTGCAGCACACATCGGGTTAATTAACCCGATGTGTGCTGCAGGAGAGCAAGGAGCCAGCGCTAAGCGCGGCTCCCTGCTCTCTGAACTGTGACATGTAGCTGCAGCACACATCGGGTTAATTAACCCGATGTGTGCTGCAGGAGAGCAAGGAGCCAGCGCTAAGCGCGGCTCCCTGCTCTCTGAACATGTAGCACAGCGACCTTATGATCGCTGCTTCTGCTGTGTTTGACAGCTAAGCAGCGATCATAACAGCGACTTACAAGGTCGCTGTTACGTCACCGAAAATGGTGACGTAACAGCGACGTCGTTGTCGCTGTCGTTTAGTGTGACACCAGCTTTAGACACAAGACATTGCGGCCCCAATTTTGTGGGAAACACACAAAGCGGTCATCAGGGGAGAATTGATTTCCATTTCCTCACACCTCAATAAGCAAAAGAAATTGTATTTGCAGACTTTATACGAAGAGATAGCCACACTGGAAACTCAACATAAAAAATCCCTATCCCAACAGACATTAGGACGGGACATGGGAAAGGGGAGGAGGAGGAGAGGAATGGAGATCCAATTTATTGTAGATCATTTATTCATGTCTGTTAGAAAAAATAGAGAATATGTTAGACATATAATCACATGGACCATTCAATTTCCCTGTTGAGACCAAAAGGTGTAAAGGTGGTGTCACACACAGCGACAACGTCAACGACGTCGCTGCTACGTCACCATTTTCTGTGACGTTGCAGCGACATCCCGTCGCTGTCGCTGTGTGTGACATCCAGCAACAGCTGGCCCCTGCTGTGAGGTCGCCGCTCGTTGCTGAATGTCCAGCTTCATTTTTTGGTCGTCGCTCTCCCGCTGTGACGCACAGATCGCTGTGTGTGACAGCGAGAGAGCGACGAAATGAAGCGAGCAGGGAGCAGGAGCCGGCATCTCGCAGCTGCGGTAAGCTGTAACCAAGGTAAACATCGGGTAACCAAGGTGGTTACCCGATATTTACCTTCGTTACCAGCCTCCGCCGCTCTTGCTGCCAGCGCCGGCTCCTGCTCTCTGCACATGTAGCTGCAGTACACATCGTGTAATTAACCCGATGTGTACTGTAGCTAGGAGAGCAAGGAGCCAGCGCTAAGCAGTGTGCGCGGCTCCCTGCTCTCTGCACATGTAGCTACAGAACACATCGTGTAATTAACCCGATGTGTACTGTAGCTAGGAGAGCAGGGAGCCAGCGCCCAGTGTGCGCGGCTCCCTGCTCTCTGCACATGTTGCAGAACAGCGACGCGTGTCGTTATGATCGCTGCTTCGGCTGCTGTGTTTGACAGCTAAGCAGCGATCATAACATCGACTTACAAGGTCGCTGCTACGTCACAGAAAATGGTGACGTAACAGCGACATCGCTGTCGTTTAGTGTGACCCCAGCTTAAGTGTATGGAGTGTATAAATCCAATAACTCTCTCTTTGTTTTAGAAGCTGTATATGGTTCCCACCACGTCTTGGACGATCTAATCTTTCTAAAGGTCCAGTCACACTAAGCAACTTACCAGCGATCCCAACAACGATAGGGATCGCTGGTAAGTTGCTAGGAGGTTGCTGGTGAGATGTCACACTGCGACGCTCCAGCGATCCCACCAGCAACCTGACCTGGCAGGGATCGCTGGAGCGTCGCTACACAAGTTGCTGGTGAGCTCACCAGCAACCAGTGACAAGCCCCCAGCGCCGCGTGGAAGATGCTGCGCTTGGTAACTAAGGTAAATATCGGGTAACCAACCCGATATTTACCTTGGTTACCACCGCACGCAGCTACACGTGCAGAGAGCAGGGAGCAGCGCACACTGAGCGCTGGCTCCTTGCTCTCCTAGTTACAGCACACATCGGGTTAATTACCCGATGTGTGCTGCAGCTAAATGTGCACAGAGCAGGGAGCAGCGCACAATGCTTAGCGCTGGCTCCTTGCTCTCCTAGTTACAGCACACATCGGGTTAATTAACCCGATGTGTGCTACAGCTAAATGTGCACAGAGCAGGGAGCAGCGCACAATGCTTAGCGCTGGCTCCTTGCTCTCCTAGTTACAGCACACATCGGGTTAATTATCCCGATGTGTGCTGCAGCTACATGTGCACAGAGCAGGAGCCGGCACTGACAGTGAGAGCGGAGGAGGCTGATAACAAAGGTAAATATCGGGTAACCAAGGACAGGGCTTCTTGGTTACCCGATGTTTACTGTGGTTACCAGCCTCCGCAGAAGCCGGCTCCTGCTGCCTGTACATTTAGTTGTTGCTGTCTCGCTGTCACACACAGCGATCTGTGCTTCACAGCGGGACAGCAACAACTAAAAAATGGCCCAGGACATTCAGCAACAACCAACGACCTCACAGCAGGGGCCAGGTTGTTGCTGGATGTCACACACAGCAACATCGCTAGCAACGTCACAAAAGTTGTTCGTTAGCAGCGATGTTGCTAGCGATGTTGCTAGCGATGTTGCTTAGTGTGACGGGGCCTTTAGACTCGGAATCTTAGTTGAGAAACTGAGTGTCGAGCTTCTTTGAAGTGGTGTGGTATTGGAAGCCAAGTTTTATTACAGCAAATTGTGGATTTATGACTGCCAATTCTATCACGTACATGTTGTATAATTTCTCCTACGTATAATAATCCGCAAGGGCATTTGACTATGTAGATGACAAAATTAGTATCGCAAGTATAAAAATCCTTGATAGGATAGGATTTGCCACAGGTAATTGCTCTTATCTACGTATAAAACAAGTACAAGCTTCCATACTTTCTTCTAATTATTTCATCTATATCATACATCTTCAATTTTTAGCTACTTCTTTTGGATTCAGAACCATTCCTGGCAGGTAGTATACCTGGTCTAATTTCCCTAACACTCTATTTCTATGTAGTCTAATCACTCTATGCACTTATTTTCTTGCTTTTTCCCATGATATGCTGATACCAGTTCCCTACCCCCCCTATTTCCACTCTCCATTTCCTATTGCTCCCATTTTAAGTGTTTTTGCTGAAAGTCTCGCCATGTTTGGTGATTATTTAACCCTTGATATGATATACTCGTTGGAAATATTTGCACACTTTTCCCTGACAATAATTATATTTTTGTTAACCATTGTATTATTGTAAAAAATGTTGCTTGAACAAACTTTGTAACTCAGATTTTTTGTCATTTTGTATTTTATTTTTCATAGAAAAAACTCTGTGAATAAGGCCGTTGGCCGAAACGTCAGAGATTATATATCTGCCTTTATAAGTTCACTTCCTTTGCTTGGCTTTTTTGAATTTTCAACAAAATAAATCAATTATTTATGCTACTTGAGTGTGCAGTGTAACTTCTATACTTATACTAGAGGGGTCTCCCCAATCACTAGCACCTCATCCTTTACTCAGTGTGCACGCCTTTTTTCTACTACTGATTATTTTTGTCGGCTGTTGCACCTGTGAACACTAATGTCGTCTCACATATTTGCATATGATGACCAGACGAGTAGTAATATCATTTCTAGGGTAACAAATTCTTCTGAGTTTCTTAAAATCGCTGCAAAGGCACTTAGAACACAAGACATGGAAAAGGAGAAGAGGAAACTTATTTCATATGGTCTACATTGCACCACTCTGGCAGAGTACTTCCGTCAGAACAAGATCCCGAGTGGCCTGAGATGTCATCAGAAGCCTACACTCTTTTCTGATAATGAGGATTATTGCAAAACGTTTCAAGGCATTCTCAATAAATGTTCCCTCGACATAATCACCCTGACTGTTGAACATCTTCAAATTGCCATTCAAGAATCCAACGATAAAATTTCTGCGATCGAGACTCAACTTGCTACTACCCTTTCTGTGTCCGAACTTCATAATTTGAAAACCCAAATTGATACAGCCTTAGAAAGTCCTTACAGGAGAAAAAGAGACAGAAATTTCAACGTGATAACGCAGATTATCTCTCCAATAGGGTGTATCGCTGGAACGAATCCACTGATAATAGGTCATGGCGGCGTGGCCCTGGTACACGAAGACAGGACTCGGCCAGCTCTGGAAGCGATACAAGCACCAGTGTACACACGGCTCCCCTTTTTTTAGAGAAAGGACAAAGAAAAAAACGCAGACAAGGAGGTCCTATCGTCGCACTAACAGACAGGATCACACACTTGCAAGTAAGACACCTAATTTGATTGTTAACATTTCGGATTATACTCTATATCATGCAGAAATGTCATTATTAAATAAGGGCTTAACATTTTGTTCAACACCGTCCTGGGACATCTTTGAATTAGAATGGGATTTGCAGAAATTTTACAGGAACATTAGATTGAAGGCCCACTTTGGCCCACAATCTGATACACTGTCACCTACTAACATCATTCCAGAGGTTCCTCACACTACATTATGCATTGATCAATTGGGACTTAGGAATAAGAGTAATTTTATGCCACCTCACACCAATCATGCAGTTGAGGCTTATATCGGTTTAATTCAGCGGGATATTAATCATCTTATCCGTGACTATAAATTAGGGAAATACTCCCCACACAACAACTTGAGTGAGGTTGAAAGACAGGCACTCCAATCTATCCGTAACAATTCAAATATAGTAATCAAACCCGCTGATAAGGGGGGGAGGAATAGTTGTCATGAATAAATCAACCTATCTAGATGAAATTAAAAGACAACTATCAGACATTAATACCTATACTAAAATCTCGCAAGACCCTACATCTAGAATTCAGCGGTTAATTCAAAACGTACTTTCTCATTATGCAGCTAAATAAATCATTGACAATAAAACTGTTTCATTCCTCACAAACCTTCAGCCTATTACTCCTGTTTTTTTACATTTTACCAAAAATTCATAAATCTATGCAGAACCCTCCAGGATGTCCCATTGTAGCCTCAACAGATTCCGTATTAGCACCCTTATCTATTTTTCTTGAAAAACTTCTCACTCCGTTTGCCAAACAGACTAAATCCTATATCTTAGACACAGGTGACTTTCTTGGTAAGATTAAAAATTTAAATTCTATACCCCCGAACAGTATTTTGGCTACCATGGATGTGAATAGTCTGTACACATCCATTATTCATGAAATTGGAATAGAAGCAGTAAGAACAACACTTGAGGGTTCTAACATCGATGGGGACACTAGAGACCTATGTCTACAACTTCTAAACATTGTTGTGAGAGAAAATTTCTTCCTCTTTGGGGACGAATATTTTCTCCAGACTCACAGGACCACTATGGGGTCCAACATGGCCCCCACGTATGCTAATCTCTACATGAATGCCTTTGAAGTGACATGTGTAGCCCCACCTTCTTTTTTCCCATATTGTCTGCAGGTATCGTTATATCGATGACATTGTCTTTATTTGGAACAGTGATACAAATAGCTTGGAAACTTTTATTAATGATCTTAACTCTATCAGAGATGAGCTATCCTTCACCTTCACTTACAGCCAAACAGAGGTGGTATTTTTGGATACAAGAATTTCCAAAAACCAACAGGGCCAATTAAGCTCAGATATCTATACCAAACCCACCGATTACAATGGATTCCTCTCTTTCGACAGCTGTCATCCTAAAGCTATCAAAACTAGTTTACCCCGGTCACAACTTACCAGGGTACGCCAAATTGTTAGGGATAAGGAAATTCTTCATCTACGACTAAATTACATGTCTAAAAGATTCCAGGAACGGAAGTATCCTCCTAATTTACTTAAGCAAGAAGTAGAACGAGCTTTAAATTCCTGTGATATACCCTCTGAACATAAACCACAATCACAACGTGTTCCATTTGTTCACAAATACCATCCTATAGCCCTAAAGGTACAATACATAATTAAAACATTGGCCCCTTTTAAAGAAAGCTCATCCCGAGATTGGCCCATTTGACCCCCCTTCTCTTATGTGTATGAAAAGATCCCGGAAACTTAAGAGACAACTTGATTAGAGCTGATATTGGCCCCATCCATCGCGGTCCATTTCAAACTTTCTTAGGCACAAAACGGACGGGGACTTTCCCTTGCTTCAGTTGTGCCGCCTGTTCCAACGTGATTAAAGGCAGCTCTGTAACCCATCCCAGAACTGGCAAATCCTATCCTATCAAGGATTTTTATACTTGCGATACTAATTTTGTCATCTACATAGTCAAATGCCCTTGCGGTTTATTATACGTAGGAGAAACTACACAACATGTACGCAATAGAATTGCCAGTAATAAATCCACAATACGCTGTAATAAAACTTGGCTTCCAATACCACACCACTTCAAAGAAGCTCGACACTCAGTTTCTCAACTAAGATTCCAAGTCTTAAAAAGATTAGATCGTCCAAGACGTGGTGGGAACCATATACAGCTTCTAAAACAAAGAGAGAGTTATTGGATTTATAAACTCCATACACTTACACCTTTTGGTCTCAACAGGAAATTGAATGGTCCATGTGTTTATATGTCTAACATTCTCTATTTTTTTCTAACAAACATGAATAAATGATCTACAATAAATTGGATCTCCATTTCTCTCCTCCTCCTCCCCTTTCCCATGTCCCGTCCTGATGGGTAAGACTGGTACGGCACCTTTCTCCTTCTGGTCTGTTATTTCTTTTGTCTTATATACTGTACAGTATCTTACATTCTCTTTTTTGCCCCTTCTTTACCTCCCTTTTCACCTCTTCTCCTCTCTTCTCCTCTCTATTTTCATATCTACATGTAATTGTTCCATACAGTCACATCATACCTATAGTTTAACATATGACCACTTTCTTCTCTGCCGGGTGCTGTGGTGACGACTGCGCATGTGATACGGGGGGACCGGCAGATTAGGACCAGGGGGTATATATCCTAATCGCCAGTCGGGGCCCACCGTGCTCCAGATGACAAAGGAGCTGCTGGCACCTGAGGGTTAGGCGGAGACTATAGAGCTGGATGGCTCTGAGATAACCCAGGAACGCTGGGAACCGGTCACGTGTGTTAGGACACGTCAGACCGGACGAGAACCCGATTAGCGTTTTGGTGCACCTAGCGCTACACCAACCACGTGTGCAGGAAACGCGTTAGGCCGGGTGGCAACCAGGTAGCGTTGATCGGAAGACCGCGACGAAAGCGCCCTGTCGGACACGTGTGTAGGACACGTCAGGCCGAGCGGTCCTCCGATTAGCGTTTCTGGCCACCTCTCGACTGGCCACGTGTGTGTAGGACACGTCAGGCCAGATGGGTACACCAGTAGCGTTGACCGGGAAGCCGAGGAGGATAAGGAACACCCTGTTAACTCCACAGGGGTCCTGGGGTACGCTGTCCGTGCGCGTAGGGGGCACAACCGGACAGGTGGCGCAGCAAGTGCGTTGTCCGTGTGCGTAGGGGGCACAATCGGACAGGTGGCACAGCAGGTGCGTTGTCCGTGTGCGTAGGGGGCACAATCGGATAGGTGGCACAGCAGGTGCGTTGTCCGTGTGCGTAGGGGGCACAATCGGACAGGTCGCGCAGCAGGTGCGTTGTTCGTGTGCGTAGGGGGCACAATCGGACAGGAAGCACAGCAGCCGCAACCCAGTTAACGCCACTGGGCTGCTATAGCAAGACTGGAACGGCAGGAGGGAAGCACGACGCCTGACCCTGATGTGCCGAGCCACGAATCTTGGCGTGACAGGCACCGTTCGCCTAACCCTACCTACCGCTTCCCAACATAGGCTTATGCCGCAATGAGGCTCTAACATGGAGGTGTGCTCTGACTGAGCAAAAGTGAAGACTGCGCACCTCCATGTTGTCTCCAGCCCCTTTTATAACCTGGGTCCGCCCCAAACCCAGGGTGGAACCACCAAGGTCCAATAGCAGAGTGCCATGTCATCAGTGACGTCACATGCGACCTATCCGGAACCGCCTTGTCATTGATGACCTCATGGCAGCCACGCCCCAAACACTTCACCAGTCATCGTCTGACGACCAATACTGAGGTGCCAGATCATAGGGGCGGGCCTCTGCGAGCCAGTCCGGAGTTGCCACGTCATCAGGACACCTGACACCCTCTGCCCTATCAGGACGTGCCACCTCACGGACATGCTCAGTGAGGTCCTTACCGGACCTAGCCTCTGGTGCACTAAGTGCCTGAGCATGCCCAGTAGCCTGAGCAACAGGCTCAGAAAGCAGACTATCAGTTTGAGCATGCTCAGTAGGCACATCCCAGAACTTAGACACAGCACGAAGTCCAAGTACCTGTGCAAAGAGGCTGTTAGGGTTAATTGTGGGAGCATGCTCAGTACCCTGAACTGAGGACTTAGTCTCAGACATAACACAAACAGGCTGAGCATGCTCACTAGGCAAAACACCGGGCTTAAACTCTGGCTGGGGTAAATCGGCGCACGCATGCGCACTAGCCGCCTCTCCACACTTAGACGTGGTGGAAGGAACAGCCAACTGGACGACCCGAGGCACGGCCAAGAACGGCAGCCGGCGCCTGGGCGCAACAGGAACCGCAGCAGGCTGCTTGCAGCTATGGCGGCGCCGGCTCGTAACAGCATGCGTGTAGCATCATTACTGCACCATGACTACCATTACCCATATTACCACTGGGGGTGAGGACGATGACCGCACGCGCTCGTGGTGTCACCTCCCCCCTCCCCACAGGGACATCTATTCTTTTGTCAGGTGCTGGGATGACGACCGCGCATGAGCACTGCGTCATCTCTACACCATAGCAACCATCCTCCACATCATCACCGTGGGCGGGGAAGATGACCGCGAGTGCGCGCGGCGTCCCCTCCCGGCCCGACGCTGCCCTCCCAGATCATTTACATACACACCACGGGTGAGGGTGGTGACGTCCGCGCATGTGCGCGGCGGCACCTCACTACTGAATGTTATACACCTTGGAGTACAGGGATGGTGACCGCGCATGCGCGTGACATCACCTCCCTCTCAGGATCACTAGCTAGCTACCGTGCGCGCGCGAGACGCTACCATAACAACCAACGAATACAGCCAACAATGAGGGGTATGACCACGCTTGGCGGTGACGTCATCTCCCCTCCCAGCTTGTACCACATTTAAAGCACTGGGGCACAGCTGAGAGCAGCCTTTCCATACAGCCAAGGCACGGGAGCGCCGGCATTTACACAGGCTCAGGTAAGCACATATCCTCCAGACCTTTTTACTTAGCTTGGCAGATATTCATCCTTATTATCTTTCATACAGATCACATGTCCTAAGCATCCAGGGATATATACCCATATAACTTTCCAGTTACCCCATAGCCACAGGTAATTGCTCTTATCTACGTATAAAACAAGCACAAGCTTCCATACTTTCTTCTAATTATTTCATCTATATAATACATGTTCAATTTTTAGCTACTTCTCATGGATTTAGAACCATTCCTGGCAGGTAGTATACCTGGTCTAATTTCCCAAACACTCTATTTCTATGTAGTCTGATCACCCTAGGAACTTATTTTCTTGCTTTTTCCCATGATATGCTGATACCAGTTCCCTACCCCCCCTATTTCCACTCTCCATTTCCTATTGCTCCCACTTTAAGTGTCTTTGCTGAAAGTCTCGCCATGTTTGGTGATTATTTAACCCTTGATATGATATACTCGGAAATATTTGCACACTTTTCCCTGACAATAATTATATCTTTGTTCACCATTGTATTATTGTAAAAAATGTTGCTTGAACAAACTTTGTAACTCAGATTTTTTGTCATTTTGTATTTTATTTTTCATAGAAATCCTCTGTGAATAAGGCCGTTGGCCAAAACGTCAGAGATTATATATCTGCCTTGATGAGTTCACTTCCTTTGCTTTTTTGAATTTTCAACAAAATCAATTATTTATGCTATTTGAGTGTGCAGTGTAACTATTATACCCACTCCAAGTCATGGCGGGGAGTCCAAGAATCAGACTGACACCACCACAGCCGTCTCCTGCTCATGCTCAGAGGTATGTGGAGAGGGCCTAATGGAGAAATGTTGTGCGCGAATATGCCTCATCAAGGTTTATCTCGAGGGACATCCAGAAAAGGCAATGAAGGTGTATGCCATCATAGACGACCAAAGCAACCGGTCTCTGGCAGGAACCAAATTCTTTGAAGCCTTCGGAATTAATGGACCATCAGAACCTTACACCTTGAACACCTGCTCGGGTCGCATAGAGACTAGCGGTAGAAGAGCCCAGGGATTCATTGCTTCTCCTATCAATGGGAAGACTGAAATACCTCTACCAACGCTCGTTAAATGTGACCAAATATCCAGCCACAGGAATGAAATTCCTACCCTAGAAGCTGTATTTCATCAACCACACTTGAGACACCTCGCTTGTGTTATCCCACCTTTGGACAATAACGCAGAGATTCTACTCCTGCTCGTCAGAGACAATCTAAGGGTACTGTAGTAGAGCCACTCCCTCAACTGCAGTAGGAGATAGATGCAGGAACACCTCACAGGTCGACTTTCATCTGGTTTATTAACTTCAGCCACAAGCCATTCACAGAAAGACAGAACTACTTCCTCCAGCACAGGAAAATACAGAACAGAACAACCAGTGTGTCCAGAGGCCTGGCTTTTACCTCTGGGACCACACCCCGAGGTGGAGATATGGTGAACAGCCATCCCACCCATCTCTTTAGCTGTCCACAACAAACCCGGCCCAGGTAATACAAATTAACCCTCTCAGCACCTAATATGCTGGAGTATTCCATCCGGGTTTACGTCACTGATTTCAGTAGTCTCAGCGACACATATCTCTCCTCTTGCACATCACCAGTGATCACATCACATATCCCCCCCTCTGCCCAAAGCCGGGGGCATTGGCACCATCAACCACTAAACAGGGGAACCATGACAGGGCATCTGCATTACTATGTAACTTTCCAGGCCTGTGCTCTACATGGAAGGCAAAGTTCTGGAGGAATAGAAACCACCTGGTCACCCTGGCATTCTTTCCCTGTCTACTTCTCAACCATGTCAGTGGCGCATGATCAGACACTAGCCTGAATTTGCGGCCTAGCAGGTAATATTTCAGATTGTCCACTGCCCATCTAATGGCCAGGCATTCCTTTTCCACAATGGCATAATTTTTCTAGCAGGATGAGAGTTTCCTACTCAAGTAAAGCACTGGATGTTCCTCGCCATTTATTTCCTGCACCAACACGGCTCCCAACCCGACCTCCGAAGCATCAGTCTGAAGCACAAACTCCTTTGTAAAGTCAGGCGCCACCAGGACTGGCTGCCTACACAGAGCAGACTTTAAGTCCTGGAACACCACCTCCGCCTCAGAGGTCCACTTAGGCACCGATGGCTTTACAGTCCTAAGGAGATCAGTCAGCGGAGTGGCCCTCACAGCAAAATTCGGTATGAACCAACGGTAGTATCCGACGATTCCCAGAAATGCCGTAACCTGTTTTTTAGAGAATGGTTGTGGCTAATTCTGAATCACCTCCACTTTATTCACTTGTGGCTTGATTAGGCCTCTACCGACAACATAGCTCAGGTACCTGGCCTCCTCCTTCCCTATGGCACACTTCTTCGGGTTTATGGTAAACCCCTACTTCTTATGAGAAGCTAGGATCCGGTCTATGGCCCTCTGGAAGGTGGCTGGGGCTCCCTGCAACCTAAACGGCATCCTGGTATACTGGAAACATCCGTCAGGTGTAGAGAAAGCCGTCTTTTCCTTGGCCGCTTGAGACATGGGTATTTGCCGGTACCCTTTTGTCAGGTCAAGGGTGGTAATATACCTGGCTGGCCCAAGCCGCTCAATGAGCTCATCAACTCGAGGCATCGGATAAGAGTCAAATTTTGAGACTTCATTTAACTTGCGGTAGTCATTACAAAATCGCCATTCTCCGTCCGGCTTACAAGGACAATAGGACTAGACCAGCCACTTCTTGATTCCTCAATCACGCCGAGGCTCAGCATCCTTTTCATCTCCTTTAAGATCACATCTCGGCGGGCTTGGGGGTACGGTACGGCTTCAGATGCACTCTCACGTGCGGTTTAGTCAAAACTTCATGTTCCACAACTTGTGTATACCCCGGCAATTCTGAAAAGAGATCTTGAAGCAACTCCTGACACTGCTTTTGGGCTCTTGACAGCGTCTCTGCCACTGTGACATCCTCGATATCAGCTTCCATCTTGGCAGCTAGACACGGAGCTTCCACCGCTTCCCTATCTCGCCATGGCTTAATTAGATTAATATGGTACACCTGGTAGGGCTTCCGTCTACCCGGTTGGTGGATCTTATAATTCACCTCTCCCAGTTTCTCGACCACTTCATAGGGTCCCTGCCGCTTGGCCAAAAATTTACTTTCCACAGTAGGGATCAACACCAACACACGATCGCTAGGGATGAACTGTCTCACCCTGGCAGAGCGATTATATACTCTCACCTGTGCCTCTTGAGCCCGGAGAAGACTCTCTTTCACGATGGGTATCACCTCAGCCATCCTCTCCTGCATCTGGGCCACATGCTCAATGACACTCCTATGGGGGGGTAACCTCTGCTTCCCAGGTTTCTTTGGCTATGTCAAGCAAACCCCGAGGATGTCGACCATGTAAGAGTTCAAATGGAGAGAACCCGGTAGAGGCTTGTGGAACTTCCCTGATAGAAAAGAGCAAGTATGGAAGCAGGCAATCCCAATCTCGGCCATCCTTCCACGACCTTCTTGAGCATGGACTTTAAGGTCTTATTGAATCTCTCCACAAGGCCGTCTGTCTGCGGGTGATACACTGAAGTCTTCAGTTGTGTAATCCGCAGCACCTTACACAGTTCCCTCATGACTTTCAACATAAAGGGGGTCCCTTGGTCTGTCAGGATCTCCTTTGGCAGTCCGGTTCGAGAGAAGATATGGACCAACTCCCTGGCTATATTCTTAGAGGAGGAATTTCTTAAAGGTACCGCCTCAGGGTATCGAGTCGCATAGTCCAGAACCACTAAAGTACACTGGTGCCCTCTAGCGGATTTTACCAGGGGACCCACAAGATCCATGGCAATACGGTCAAATGGGACCTCTATTTTAGGTAATGGCACAAGGGGACTTCGAAAATGTGAGACTGGTGCAGTTAGCTGGCAGGTGGGACAGGATCTATAATAAGTAAGAATCTTTCGATGAAACCCCGGCCAGTAGAACCTCTGAAGAATCCGCTCCTGGGTTTTATCTACCCCCAGTTGACCACCCAGGACATGAGAATGGGCCATATCTAACACCCGGCGTCTATAAGGCCCTGGTACCAATAGTTGCTCAATTATCTCACCTCTCAACTGGCTAACCAGATTTACTGCAAAGTGGGGAAATCTGGTGTCAGCCCCCGGCTCTTGAGCAACCCCGTTTATGACAGTCACATTTTCAAATGCCCCCTTTAGTGTCAGGTCCCTCATTTGAACTGTCCCAAAGTTCCCTTCTGAAACGGCCAACTCCGGAATGTTAACCTCCAGGGACACGGCCTCGTCCTCATCACCCACCAACACACATAGGGGAAATTCATCCGCCTCCGACTGAAATGAAGTCTTATCATTGAGGGCTAACTGTCCTTTATCTGAGACACAGGGTTCCACACCTTTACTCCACAACTCCCAGAACAAAGTAAAGTCTCGCCAAATTATTACTGGGTGACACAGATCTTTCACCACTCCAACCTCATGAGACTCCGACCCACAAGTTGTTTTTATAGTCACCGCGGCCACAGGGTAGTACCTGGCATCCCCATGAATACAGCGGACGCCCACCCTCTTCCCAGGAATCAGCCGGTGTGGTCCCTCACGAGGGTCACCAAACTCCCGGAGTCTAACAGTCCCACTATGCTGGTACCATTTATTTCTACAGGACATGCCTGTGGCCCCTCACTGGATTGACTGTCCACACTGCAGGCTGGGTATGCATAATAGGAAGAGCGCCGACCCATGCTGCAGTCCATCGGCTCGGTGGTCAAGGGACAACGGGCAGCAATGTGACCCGGTCCCTGGCACCTCCAACAGATATTATTGACTGGGGTTTTTTACATGCCTCCACTTGCCACTTGGGACCTTGGATTCCCCCTGCTGTAGCTCTTGCACCCTTCTTTTGGGTGTCGCTCCCTGAAGAAACCCCCCAATAGTGAAATGGTAAGTCCCGTGGCTTCACCAGGGAACTCTCTACCACCTGGTACCTCTCCACCAGTCCAACCAGGTCATCAGCATTCGGGGGGTTTCCCTGGGCAACCCAAGTCTGCACTGGCTTCGTAAGGAAGTGAATGAACCTGTCCATTACGACCCGCTCCACCATCTGCCCTGGGGTGGAGGACTCTGGCTGCAACCATTTTTGTACTAGATGCAGTAAATCAAACATTTGCGAGCGAGGAGGTTTGTCACCATGATATGCCCACTGGTGGACCAGTTGTGCCCTAACAGTCATAGTCACACCCAGGCGTGCCACAATTTCAGCCTTTAACTTGTCAAATTCCTTAGCATCCTGTAAAGCAAGATCATAGTAGGCCTTTTGTGGCTCTCCACTTAAATATGGCGCCAATTCCTCCGCCCACTGCTCCGGCGGGAGTTTTTCTCGTTCAGCAACTCTCTCAAACACAGTCAAAAAGGCCTCAATATCATCCCCCAGGGTCATCTTTTGCATAGCTCGCCTTACCACCTTCCGGACGTTAGCATCATCACCTGGAATGGTCGCTCTGCCACGGATTACATCTGCTAGGACGTCTATCTGCCGCTGCTGTTGATCCCGCTGTTGCTGCAGCTGCTGTATCAACAGCTCGTTCATCTCCTGCTGGGCTTGCTGCTGCTAGGCCTGCAACAGGTGCTTGATCAGGTCCTCCATGGTGTCTGACCGTGTTCCCTGGCTCATTGCTGCCTTCACCCAGGACATCCAGCTCCTCCGTAGCAGGTATAAACATTTCCTGGGATTCCTGCCCGCAGTCTGCACCACTTGTGGTAGAGCCACTCCCTCAACTGCAGTAGGAGATAGATGCAGGAACACCTCACGGGTCGACTTTCATCTGGTTTATTAACTTCAGCCACAAGCCATTCACAGAAAGACATAACTACTTCCTCCAGCACAGGAAAATACAGAACAGAACAACAAGCGTGTCCAGAGGCCTGGCTTTTACCTCTGGGACCACACCCCGAGGTGGAGATATGGTGAACAGCCATCCCACCCATCTCTTTAGCTGTCCACAACAAACCCGGCCCAGGTAATACAAATTAACCTTCTCAGCACCTAATATGCTGGAGTATTCCATCTGGGTTTACGTCACTGATTTCAGTAGTCTCAGCGACACATGTCTCCCCTCTTGCACATCACCAGTGATCACATCACAGTACACAAGGTGCGACAACAGTGTAATGGGCCTGACTATGCACCATACACCCAGAGACTAGACTTGGGATGGGTAGTCATAGGAAATGTGTGCGTTGATCGATCAGAAATTGATTCCTTCAAGACTTACGTGCATGGAGATGGGCGCACAACCTGCCTAAAGCCATGTCCTCATCACTATGGAGTGAAAGAGAAGTCTCCAGACACAATACAGCTACCTGATATGCAAAGAAGAAGCGATATCGACAACTTGGGAAGATCAGTCTTTCTCACAACCAAGGACGACGATAAAGTAGCCTTGTCAGTAGAGGATAGAGAATTCATCGAAATAATGGACTGTGAGTCTTCTAAAGACAAAACCAACCACTGGGTCTCTCGATTACCCTTCCGATCTACCAGGGTAAGACTCCCAAACAACCGAGATCAAGCTCAGACCAGATTTAACTCTCTTCAGCGTTCTATGAACAGCAAACCTGAAATGAGAGAACATATTGTTGCCTTTATGGACAAAATATTCCGCAACAACCACGCAGAACCTGCTGCATCCTTAAAGAAGAAACTCCACATCTTCTCAGACGCCTCCACAGAAGCCATAACAGCGGTTGCATACCTGAAAGTGACAGACCCCAACGGACAAAACTACGTTGGATTTGTATTTGGCAAGGCGAAGCTAGCCCCGAAGCCCGACCATACCATTCCCAGACTGGAACTCTGTGGCACCGTATTGGCAGTGGAAATTACCGACTTCATACGACAAGAATTGTGTGTTGAAATAGATTAGGTCCAATACTACACTGACAGTAAGGTCGTTTTAGGTTACATCTACAATTAATCAAGACGATTTTATGTGTACGTCAGTAACCGCATTGAAAGGATCAGGAGATCCTCCAAACCAGGACAATGGCGTTATGTACCATCTGAACTGAATCCAGCAGATCACGCAACTAGACCTATGTCTATAAGCTCTTTTGCTAACTCTTCTTGGCTTACAGGTCCAGAGTTCCTGCTGAGACATTCAGAAGAAGGTGTCCAGGAAGCCTTCAGCATCCTAGATCCAGACAACGTTCCAGCTGAAGTCAATACCCTGACCACCAGTGCAGAAAAAACTTCCAACCTCAGTTGCCAACGTTTTGAACGTTTCTCCAGCTGGATGAGGCTCGTCAGGACTGTCGCTAGGTTAGTGCATATCGCCAGATGCCATCGTACGGACCTTAAAAACAGTCATCGCTGGCATGTCTGCCACAAACTCCTTCCTGCTGAGGACATCTCCCCTAGTGAGTCTCTCATAATACGCCATCTCCAACAGAGTGAATTCGTCAAAGAATGGAAGTGTTTATACAACAAACAGCAGATTCCATTAAAAAGCCCTCTTGCCAATTTAAACCCAGTTATGGACAGTTTCGGTTTACTGAGAGTTGGTGGTCGTTTAAACCAGGCTCATCTCGGAGTTGCAGAACAAAATCCTCTTCTCATTCCCAACAAACACCATGTTACAGTCTTGCTGATCCGACACCACCATAAAAAGACTGAACACCAAGGCAGGCAAATTACTGAGGGCACTTTACGGTCTGCAGGCCTCTGGATTATTGGAATGAAGAGACGTGTTGCACAAATACTGCACGATTGTGTGCACTGTCGTAAAGCGAGAGGAAAACAACTGTACCAACAAATGGCTGACTTGCCTACAGACAGACTTTCTACAGAGCCACCTTTCACCTACGTGGGCCTAGACGTTTTCGGACCATGGATGGTGTCCACACGCAGAACTCGTGGCGGCCAAGCAAACAGTAAGCGGTGGGCTGTGTTATTCACCTGCATAAGTGTTTGAGCCTTTCACATTGAGGTGTTAAGAGTCCATGGATACCTCCAGCCTAATCAACGCCTTGAGAAGGTTCCTTGCTATCAGAGGACCAGTGAAACAGCTGAGGTCTGACCGTGGAAGCAACTTCGTCGGTGCATCTAGAGAACTGAACATCGACACCAAGCCTATCCAAGATCAGCTGGTAGAGAAAGTTTGCACCTGGATCTTCAATCCCCCTCACAGTTCTCACATGGGAGGCTCCTGGGAGAGGATGATCGGGATTTCACGCAACATCTTGAACTCCATGCTAATGGACGTCAACTTCTCAAGACTCACACATGAGACTCTAGTCACTCTTTTAGGGCTCTTCTCCACTTGCGATTTCTATGTGCGAGTGCGATCCGATAGAATATCGGATCTCACTCCCACCAGTGTTAGTCACTGAGGCTGTGTCCTCTTGCTAAATGTTTTACGGCACGTCTCATGCTCTCGGTGAAATCGCAGCATGCTGCGATTTGCAACGAGTCTCAGCTCTCGCACCCCCATGCAATCCTATGGAAGCGAGAAAAAAAAATCAGAATCTGGGTGGCATGTGCATGTCATACAGATGGCATACGCATGTCACACGGATCCTTGACACTTGCATACCGCGTCAGACTGGCTACCGGAGGAATCTCCAGTAATACCAGGCCTGGCCGTGGTTACATGCACTGAACTCCGGAGCTGTCACCTGAGCTCCAGAGTGCAGCCTGAACAGCGAGCGCCGAGTGATTGATTCCCCGGCGATTGCTGTTCAGTACAGGACAGCTGCAGACAGACCGGGCTGATTTCTGGAGCTCAGATGACAGCTCCGGAGTTCAGTGCAGGTAACCGCGGCCAGGCCTGGTTTTACTGGAGATTCCTCTGGTAGCCAGTCTGACGCTGCTTACATAAACACTCACATAGCACTCGCATGACCCTCGCATGTCATACGGATGCTATGTGAGGAAAAAAAAACCAAACACACACCGTATGCAGATCACACGCAGATCATACACAGGACACTCGACTCACATTTGTAGCCAAGTGTCGTTGTGAATTTTTAGACGCAAGTGGAGAAGAGCCCTTAGCTGAAGTCTCAGCCATTATCAATTCAAGACCCCTTGTGCCGGTGACCATGGATCCAGAAACCCCAACCATATTGACTCCTACTATTCTTATTACCCAAAAAACTGACAACGCGGTAATGCCCAGAGGAGAGTTCACCCACGAGAACACTTATCAAAAACACTGGGAACGGGTTCAATACTTGGCTGACTACTTCTGGAACTGATGGAGGAAGGAATACATCACCATTCAAGGAAGAAAGAAGTGGCGACATCCCAAGCCGAACCTCAAAGAAGGAGATCTAGTCCTCATGAAAGACCAGACCACAGAAAGGACTGCCTGGCCAATGGGACGGATTACTAGAATACTGCCTAGCCAGGACGGCAACGTCGGAAGGTGGAGCTCAAGGTCATCAGGACAGGTGAGACGAAGACCTTTGCAAGGCCAATCCACAAACTTGTTCTACTGTTGCCCATAGAGAGCGTCCCTACGGGATGAACACTACCGGACCTGAACTTTGAGCCATCCTTCTTGTTTTGGACTCAATTGAGTTTGTTTTTGCATTTAATGTGATGTGTCTCATGTGATGTGTAAGTCACATGAGACGCAGGGGGCATGCACATCCCAAGAGGGGCAGGGGGCATGCACATCCCAAGAGGGGCATGGGGCATGCAGATCCCAAGAGGGGCAGGGGGCATGCACATCCCAAGACGGGCAGGGGGCATGCACATCCCAAGAGGGACAGGGGACATGCACATCCCAAGAGGGGCTGGGGGCATGCACATCCCAAGAAGGGCTGGGGGCACAGACACCACACGAGGGGCTGGGGGCACAGACCTCACACGAGGGGCTGGGGGCACAGACATCACTGGAGGGAGCACAAACATCACTGGAGGGAGCACAGACATCACAGGGGGCTGCTCACAGGACTGGGGGATGGGCTGCACACAGGACTGGGGGATGGGCTGCACACAGGACTGGGGGATGGGCTGCACACAGGACTGGGGGATGGGCTGCACACAGGACTGGGGGATAGGCTGCACACAGGACTGGGGGATAGGCTGCACACAGGACTGGGGGATAGGCTGCACACAGGACTGGGGGATAGGCTGCACACAGGACTGGAGGATAGGCTGCACATAGGACTGGGGGGGCTGCACACAGGATTGGGTAATAGGCTGCACATAGGACTGGGGGGGATGCACACAGGACATTGGGGGGCACACTGCGCTGAGGGTTTCATGCAACTCTGGGGGAAAGGGTTTACAGAACTGGGGTGGGGAGGCAGAAAGCACTGGACAGGGAACATAGCAGCAGATGGCCGGCGCTGGACTCACAGTAGCATCGCACTCACAGCACCGGAGTGCAGGCGCCGAACACACACCATCAGAAGGAGAAGGCGGGCACAGAGCTCCGGAGGGCAGGGGGCGGGCACACAGCATCAAAAGGAGAAGGCGGGCACAGAACTCCGGAGGGAAGGGGGCGGGCACACAGCATCAGAAGGAGAAAACAAGCACAGAGCTCCGGAGGGCAGGGGGCGGGCACACAGCATCACAAGGCGGGCACAGAGCTCCGGAGGGCAGGGGGCGGGAACACAGCATCAGGAGAAAAAAGGCACAGAGCTCCGGAGGCAGGGGGCTGCCACACAGCATCAGAAGGAGAAAACAGGCACAGAGCTCCGGAGGGCAGGGGGCGGGCACACAGCATCAGAAGAAGGTGGGCACAGAGCTCCGGACGGCAGGGGGCGGGCACACAGAATCAGAAGGCGGGCACAGAGCTCCGGAGGGCAGGGGGCGGGAACACAGCATCAGGAGAAAAAAGGCACAGAGCTCCGGAGGCAGGGGGCTGCCACACAGCATCAGAAGGAGAAAACAGGCACAGAGCTCCGGAGGGCAGGGGGCGGGCACACAGCATCAGAAGAAGGTGGGCACAGAGCTCCGGAGGGCAGGGGGCGGGCACAGAGCTCCAGAGGGCAGGGGGCGGGCACACAACGCTGGAAGCTGTGAGGTAGTTTTGGGACCCGCCCACAAAGTAAGTCCTGATCACGTTGGCACTGACCGACAGGAGAACACATTGGTGCGCACAAGCAGCAATGTGTGGATTTAAAGGTCCGGCGGCCTGCATAGCTGCGGTGACAGCACGAGCACTGCCTCCCCCGGGAATCTGCCCGGGGGCCACATAAAAGGTCATGGCGGGCTGCATGCGGCCCGCGGGCCGGAGGTTTCCCACCCCTGCTATAAGGGGTGGAAAAGGTGATTTTATTTTTCCAGTCTCTGGACTCAATTTCATCCTCCAATAATGCAGTCCTGGCTCTTGTATTGACAATACTGATGGCCCTATTCAATAGTTTGTTGGAATATCCTCTTTGTTGGAGGCGTTTTCTGATACAATTCTTCTCCTTTTCGTAAGTATTATTATCTTCAGCCAAGGCGACGGGCCCTTAGGAATTCCCCAATAGGCAAATTGCGTTTAGTGTGATTTGTATGACTACTATGTGCATGCAAGATGGTATTTCCACTGATGGGCTTTCTGTATAGCGCAGTGTGAACTAAGCCTGATTCTGTTCCCATTAATGTGATGTCAAGGAAGGGTGCGGTATTTGCATAAAAATCAACAGTGAACTGCAAATTTAGATTATTGTTGTTTATATACTGCTTGAATTCATTCAAAATAATATCGGTATCTTGTACACCCCTTCCTCTCCAGATCGTGACTAAGGCTATGTGCGCACTAGAAAAGTGATTTTTCTCAAGAAAATTTCTTGAGAAACTTCTGGGAGTTGAAGATTACCGCACGTGCGGTAAAAAACGGCACCGAAACCGCAAGCGTTTTTCCCGCAGGTTGGTCCCTGTGGTTTTTTTATGCTGTAACTGCAATAAATAATATAGATAATAGATAATCAATAGACAGACAGATAGTGGATAGAGGGAAAGATGAATAGATAGATAATAGATGAGAAAGACCTATGTAATGTCCCACCTCCCTACATATTCTAAGCTAGCACCCTTTAGTGACTTTCATGTGGCACTAAAGGTTGCCTAGCCTTGTATTTTGCCAGAAAATAAATAATTTAAAAAAAAAAAAACGACGTGAGGTCTCCTCATCTTTTGTAGCCAGCTAGGGTAAAGCAGACAGCTGCAGCCTGCAGACCACCGCTGGCAGCTTCACCTTGGCTGGTAATCCAAAACAGAGGGCACCCCACACTATTTTACATTAAATAAATAATTTAAAAACAAAAAACGTAGGGTCCCCCCCAAATTGGATCACCAGCCAAGGTAAAGCGGACAGTTGTGGTCTGGTGTTCTCAGACTAGGGAGGTCCACTGTTATTGGACACTCCCCAGCCTAAAAATAGCAGGCCACAGCCGCCCCAGAAGTGGCGCATCCATTAGGCATGCCAATCCTGGCGCTTCGCCCCAACTCATCCCGTTGCCCTGGTGCGGTGGCAAACGAGGTAATATATGGGGTTAATGCCAGATGTGTAATGTCACCTGGCATCAAGCCCTGGGGTTCATGATGTCACGCGTCTGTCAGATACCCGACATCACCAACCCAGTCAGTGAGAAATAAAAAAATAGACAAAAAAAGTTTTATTTGAAAAACACTCCCCAAAACATTCCCTCTTTCACCAATTTATTGAAAAGAACAATCAATTCCACGTCCTGCGTAACCCAATAAGGGGGGGGGGGTCCCACGGCGACCCATTCCATAGTCACTGTCCCAGTCAATGAAAAACAGAATGTTCTCCATTGGCTGGGAGAGCAATGCAGTGACCTGAGCTAACATCAATAGCCCAGGTCACTGCAGGGGATGACGAGCGCTGCTGTCAGGAGGATAGATGAGATCATTACCTGCGGTGATCATCTCCTGTACTGCTGACGTCAGCGCTGTCACTGACTTCTATGCCCACCGCGTTGTCAGCAGTATCGCGAGAGCCCGTGACGTCACCGCTAGTGACAGTCTCGGGCCGCTCGCGAGACGAGCATAGACAGCAGTGACCATGCTGACGTCAGGAGGCAGGAGATCGTCACAGGAGGTAATGATCTCATCTAACCTCCTGACAGCAGCGCTCGGCATCCCCGCGGCTGCACGCACTGCTGTGTGTCAGTGTCTGCCTGCGCTGCAGCGTGACAAGCTGCTGATACTGCGGGCAGACACTGACAGACAGCAGTGCGGGCAGCCGCGGGGCCGGAGCGGGACACAGACTGCACGGGCACCTGGAAGTCACACGGAAGTGCTTCTGTGCGGCGTCCAGGGAGTGTGACGTGTGTGTTTACTCTGCTCCGCTTCCTCTTCTGTCATAATGACATCACTTCCTGCAAAACCGCAGGTAAATCGCGGCTATACCGGGGGTGGGTATACCGCACATCATTTGCTACCTGCGGTATACCCCCGGTATTTCGCGATTACATTACAGTGAATGGAGTGAAATACCACAGCTACCTGCTGAAAAGAAGTGACATGCACATTTTCTCAAGAAATTCTTCAGAAAGAATTTTCTTGAGAAAAAAAAAACGCAGTGTGCGCACACTATTTTTTTTTCCCATCAATTTTGCTAGGAAATGTCTGCAGAAAGATTGCAAACATTTCTCAAGAAATTTCTGCAGCAAAACCGCGGGTAAAAATGTCTAGTGCGCACATAGCCTAAGGCTACTTTCACACAGTTTTTTTCTATCAGGCACAATTCGGAAAAAAAACGGGTAAAACGGATCCCGTACCGCATCCGTTTTATCCCCATAGATTTGCATTGTTACCGGATTGTGCCTGATGGCTTTGCGTTGCATCCGTTTTTTTCCGGATGCGGCAAAATTAAAGCGGCGGCCGGAGGCAACGTATCTTGTAACTTTTTTTGTCCGGCAAAAAAAAAACGCATGGCGCCGGATCCGGCGTGCTTTACAATGGAAGCCTATGGACGCCGGATCCGTCGTAATGCGTCAAAAAACGTATGCGGCTGCCGGATCCGTTTTTGTAAACTGAGCATGCTCCAATGTTTTGAAAAAACGGATCCAGCAAAAAAAAAAAAAAAAAAACAAAAACTGACAAAACGGATGCAAAACGGATCCAACTGATCCGTTTTTTATGCATCCGGCATAACGGATCCGTTAAAAAACCGGATCCGGTGGATACAGTTTTTACAATTTTTGCCGGATCCGTTGGATCAGGAAGAAAAAGGATTGTGCCTGAATGCAGAAAACTGATGTGTGAAAGTAGCCTTAATCGTTGACATATCTCGCATACCATTTGATTCTGGAGAGGAAGGGGTTATCAGGTGCGTGTATGAAATTCTCTTCCCACCATGACATACAGATTAGCAAGGGAGCAAGAAAAACTCGCTCCCATGGTACACCCGTTAATCTGCAAATGAAATTTGCGATCAAAACTATAACAAAACTAAAACTATACACATACTATGTGTGTATGTATGTGTGTATATATAAATTTTTTTTATTTTTTTCATATACTAAACTTAAATAGATCAAATTTTGATATTTGCACGCATTTGTTCACATATGTATATATGCGCGCATTTTAAAATGCATGTTTTTTGCTAGCTAGCAGTATTTAACAACATTTTCAGCTGATCTGTCTCACCCTGCCCCCAACGAAGAGCATGGGCATTCATTGTCCTCTAGTGCTCATTTGGGAGTCTGCCTTTGAGTATTTAAAATGTGTCTGATGTATGTATAGTCACCTATGATTAAGGACTTGTTTTTATTTATTGTCCGAAACGCGTAAGGTGCGCTTATGCATCCTCTCTCAAGTTTTGGATCCGTTGGATTTTTAATACCCAATAAAATTATTGATATTTTAATATACTGGATTGTGGTGCTGGGTCCACCCTTCACTTCTTCTCAGCTACATACAGTTAGGTCCAGAAATATATTTGGACAGTGACACAAGTTTTGTTATTTTAGCTGTTTACAAAAACATGTTCAGAAATACAATTATATATATAATATGGGCTGAAAGTGCACACTCCCAGCTGCAATATGAGAGTTTTCACATCCATATCGGAGAAAGGGTTTAGGAATCATAGCTCTGTACTGCATAGCCTCCTCTTTTTCAAGGGACCAAAAGTAATTGGACAAGGGACTCTAAGGGCTGCAATTAACTCTGAAGGCGTCTCCCTCGTTAACCTGTAATCAATGAACTAGTTAAAAGGTCTGGGGTTGATTACAGGTGTGTGTTTTTGCATTTGGAAGCTGTTGCTGTGACCAGACAACATGCGGTCTAAGGAACTCTCAATTGAGGTGAAGCAGAACATCCTGAGGCTGAAAAAAAAGAAAAAAATCCATCAGAGAGATAGCAGACATGCTTGGAGTAGCAAAATCAACAGTCGGGTACATTCTGAGAAAAAAGGAATTGACTGGTGAGCTTGGGAACTCAAAAAGGCCTGGGCGTCCACGGATGACAACAGTGGTGGATGATCACCGCATACTTTCTTTGGTGAAGAAGAACCCGTTCACAACATCAAGTGAAGTAGGTGTATCTGTCTCTAAGTCAACTGTAAAGAGAAGACTCCATGAAAGTAAATACAAAGGGTTCACATCTAGATGTAAACCATTCATCAATTCCAAAAATAGACAGGCCAGAGTTAAATTTGCTGAAAAACACCTCATGAAGCCAGCTCAGTTCTGGAAAAGTATTCTATGGACAGATGAGACAAAGATCAACCTGTACCAGAATGATGGGAAGAAAAAAGTTTGGAGAAGAAAGGGAACGGCACATGATCCAAGGCACACCACATCCTCTGTAAAACACGGTGGAGGCAACGTGATGGCATGGGCATGCATGGCTTTCAATGGCACTGGGTCACTTGTGTTTATTGATGACATAACAGCAGACAAGAGTAGCCGGATGAATTCTGAAGTGTACCGGGATATACTTTCAGCCCAGATTCAGGCAAATGCCGCAAAGTTGATCGGACGGCGCTTCATAGTACAGATGGACAATGACCCCAAGCATACAGCCAAAGCTACCCAGGAGTTCATGAGTGCAAAAAAGTGGAACATTCTGCAATGGCCAAGTCAATCACCAGATCTTAACCCAATTGAGCATGCATTTCACTTGCTCAAATCCAGACTTAAGACGGAAAGACCCACAAACAAGCAAGACCTGAAGGCTGCGGCTGTAAAGGCCTGGCAAAGCATTAAGAAGGAGGAAACCCAGCGTTTGGTGATGTCCATGGGTTACAGACTTAAGGCAGTGATTGCCTCCAAAGGATTCGCAACAAAATATTGAAAATAAAAATATTTTGTTTGGGTTTGGTTTATTTGTCCAATTACTTTTGACCTCCTAAAATGTGGAGTGTTTGTAAAGAAATGTGTACAATTCCTACAATTTATATCAGATATTTTTGTTCAAACCTTCCAATTAAACGTTAAACGTCTGCACTTGAATTCTGTTGTAGAAGTTTCATTTCAAATCCAATGTGGTGGCATGCAGAGCCCAACTCGTGAAAATTGTGTCACTGTCCAAATATTTCTGGACCTAACTGTATCAGCCTGTCTGGTCTGGAGGACCACGAGCACCTGCAGTCTCATTACTTTTTTCATGCAGAGGGATTCAACAGTCTTGAAATTGGCAAACTTTTTAAGCGTTGTTGAGGAGAGCCATAAGAGGAAATACTTTATTAACCTCTGGACATAGAGCATTGTGAGAAAAGTGTTCAATGAAATCAATTCTCTATACATAAGCCAGTCAGTCTTCAGAGGAACCCAAGATGGCTCCCGATGACATTACAGACCCTACCATCAGCATGGATTCACCAGATGACGTCCCTTCCATCACCATCGATCCATCCAATGACGTCATAGACCCGCCTACGATGACACCCACCAATCAGCTCATGGATAACACCTTGTTCAACCCACTGACCAAAGGACACATCAAAGTATGCTCACTGTAGAGCCGACCATGCCCCTTTCCTAGGTTATATAAAGGCATGCCCTTGAATAAATCAGGCAGAGCCCGGGCCGACTTTTGTCGAGGAAAGATGAATATCCGACTGTGTGTCTGATCTCATTTTTCAAGCATGCACTCGATCCACACCCATTAGGCCAGGCAGTAGGCAACAAGTGATCTCTGATTAAGAGTTCACCTTAACAGTGTGATCACCGAACAATCAAGAGTTTCATAGTAAATAGCCAACAGGGTCGCAAGAAGCGTGTTAGGCAAAAAAGGCGCAAAATAACTGCCCATTAATTGAGGAAAATCAAGTGTGAAGCTGCCAAAATGCCATTTGCCACTAGTTTGGCTATATTTCAGAGCTGCAACGTTACTGAAGTATCAAAAAGCACAAGGTGTGCTATACTCAGGGACATGGCCAAGGTAAGGAAGGCTGAAAAATGACCACCTTTGAACAAGAAACATAAGATAAAACGTCAAGACCGGGCCACAAAATATCTTATGAATTATGTTTCAAAGGTTTTATGGACTGATGAAATGAGAGGGATTCTTGAAGGGCCAGATGGATGGGCCAGTGGCCTTGTGCGCACTAGGCGTTTTGAGCGGCGTTTTTTACCGCGTTTTTGTGCTGAAAACGCAGTGACATTGCTTCCCCAGCAATGTCTATGGGTTTTCAGAAGTGCTGTCCGCACACAGCGTTTTTTTGTAGCTGCGTTTTTGTGGTGACCACAAAAATGCAGCATGTCAATTATTTCTGCGTTTTTCACCTATTGAGTTCAATGAGATGTTCAACAACGCAATGAAAAACGCATATAGCTGCGTTTCTATGACTATAAACGCAAGGGGTGGGCAGTAAAGTGACGTGTACAGGAAGAGGATTCCTTCTGTTGGTAAACCCAGAAGCATGAATCCTCCCGGTACAGTCACCGCTGTGTCCACAACCCGCCCAGTGCCATGTCAGCTCCGTGCGGGGCCATGTCTGGGCGGGAGGTGGAGGCAGCGGCGAAAACAAAAGTGAACAGTAGAAAAAAAAAAAATGTCATATATACTCACCTGTCTGCAGGGTCCCGGTGCCATGCCCGCTCCCAGCTCCTGTCCCGGTACCGCCGTTTTGGCTGTGTGCAGTCTCCCCGGGGCACGTACGAAGCTTGCAGGACCTGGCGGTGGATCACCTGATGCAGTCACCTGACGCATCAGCTGATCGTAATTGTGGCGGTGTCGCCGGCTTTTTCGCGCCCGGCTATCAGCTGATCCTGCCGTCAGGAGACTTCATCAGCTGATTACCGGCAGCGATGGGACAGGATCAGACTCTCATCCGATCGCTCCAGGAGCTGCCGGTAATCAGCACAGACGTATTTATTTATTTTTATTTTTTTTTTTGCACCGATGCATCAGCTGATTGTATAATCGGCTTTTATACAATCAGCTGATGTGTGATGTGCTTCAGCCCCTAGAACCTGACACATCATCCGATCGCTTTGCCTTCCAGCAAACCGATCAGATGATATTGGATCCGGATTGGACGGCGCGGGACCCTTGACCCAGGATTACTGCGGAGGGGGGTTCTTTATTTCAATAAAGATGGAGTCACTAATTGTGTTGTGTTTTATTTCTAATAAAAATATTTTTCTGTGTGTTGTGTTTTTTTTTTTATCATTACTAGAAATTCATGGTGGCCATGTCTAATATTGGCGTGACACCATGAATTTCGGGCTTAGGGCCAGCTGATAATATACAACTAGCCCTAATTCCATTATTACCCAGCGAGCAACCCGGCATCAGGGCAGCTGGAAGAGTTGGATACAGCGCCAGAAGATGGCGCTTCTATGAAAGCGCCATTTTCTGGGGTGGCTGCGGGACTTCAATTCACAGCGGGGGTGCCCAGAAAGCATGGGCACCCTGCACTGTGGATTCCAATCCCCAGCTGCCTAGTTGTACCCGGCTGGACTCAAAAATTGGGCGAAGCCCTCGTCATTTTTTTTTTTTTAAATTATTTAATGAAATTCATGAAATATAAAAAAAAGGGCTTCCCTATATTTTTGGTTCCCAGCCGGGTACAAATAGGCAGCTGGGGTTGGGGGCAGCCTGTACCTGCCTGCTGTACCCGGCTAGCATACAAAAATATGGCGAAGCCCACGTCATTTTTTTGGGGGGCAAAAAACTCCTGCATTCAGTCCTGGATGGAGGATGCTGAGCCTTGTAGTTCTGCAGCTGCTGTCTGCTCTCCTGCATACAATGAACATTTTGAAGAAGGAAATGACATCAGACCTTTTTTTTTCATCAACAATCTTTAATGGCATTGTGCACTGATTAAAAATGCAGTGAGCAAAAACGCAGCAAAAAAACGCACCAAATCGCGGTAAAAACGCATGCGTTTGTCGCGTTTTTTAGCCGCGGGTGCGTTTATTGAGACAAAAAGGCACATAAAAACGCAGCGTGAAATAAAAAAACGCCTAGTGCGCACATACCCGTGGTTGGATCAGTAAAAGACAGAGAGCTCCACTCCAACTCAGACGCCAGCAATGTGGAGGTGGGGTACTGGTATGGGCTGGTATCATTAAAGATGAACTTGTGGGACCTTTTCGGGTTGAGGATGGAGTGAAGCTCAACTCACAGACCTACTGCCAGTTTCTGGAAGACAACTTCTTCAAGCAGTGGGACAGGAAGAAGTCGATATTGTTCAAGAAAAATAAGATTTTCATGCAGGACAATGCTCCATCACATGCATCCACCTACTCCACAGCGTGGCTGACCAGTAAAAGGTCTAAACGATGAAAAGATAATGACATGGCCCCCTTGTGACCTGTGGTCCCTCATAAAATGTAAGATCTACAAGGAGGGAAAACAGTACACCTCTCGGAACAGTGTCTGGAGGCTGTGGTGGCTGCTGCACGCAATGTTGATCAGAAACAGATCAAGCAACTGACAGAATCTATGGATGGTCGGCTGCTGAGCGTCATCATAAAGAAAGGTGGCTATATTGGTCACTAATTTTTTTGAATTTGTTTTTGTATGTCAGAAAAATATATTTCTAAATTTTGTGCAGTTATATTGGTTTACTTAGTGAAAATAAACAAGTGAAATGGGAATATATTTGGTTTTATTAAGTTGCCTAATAATTCTGCACAGTAATAGTTACCTGCACAATCAGATATCCGCCTAAGATAGCCAAATCTAAAAGAAAAAAAACCAAAAAAAAAAAAACCAAACAAACCACTCCAACTTCCAAAAATATTAAGCTTTGATATTTTGAGTGTTTTGGGTTGATTGAGAACATAGTTGTTTACAAAACCTAATAAAAATCATTTGAACAAGAGAACAGAGTTGTTGATCAATAATAAAAAAAATCCTCTAAAATACAACTTGCCTAATAATTCTGCACACAGTGTAGTGCGGAAGCCAACACATTCTAATGTGGACGCCAGCATATGCCAGTGTGAATCCTACACTGTGTGCAGAATTATTAGGCAAATAAGTATTTTGATCACATGATAATTGTTATACATGTTGTCCTACTCCAAGCTGTATAGGCTTGAGAGCCAACTACCAATTAAGTAAATCAGGTGATGTGCATCTCTGTAATGAGGAGGGGTGTGGTGTAATAATATCAACACCCTATGTAAGCTGTGCTTAATTATTAGGCAACTTCCTTTCCTTTGGCAAAATGGGTCAGAAGAGAGATTTGACGGGCTCTGAAAAGTCCAAATTTGTGAGATGTCTTGCAGAGGCATGCAGCAGTCTTGAAATTGCCAAACTTTTGAAGCATGATCACCGAACAATCAAGCGTTTCATGGCAAATAGCCAACAGGGTCGCAAGAAGTGTGTTGGGCAAAAAAGGCGCAAAATACCTGCCCATGAATTGAGGAAAATCAAGCGTGAAGCTGCCAAAATGCCATTTGCCACCAGTTTGGCCATATTTCAGAGCTGCAACATTACTAGAGTATCAAAAAGCACAAGGTGTGCCATACTCAGGGACATGGCCATGGTAAAGAAGGCTGAAAAATGACCACCTTTGCACAAGAAACATAAGAAAAAGTCAAGACTGGGCCAAGAAATATCTTAACACTGATTTTTCAAAGGTTTTATGGCAGTGGGGATCCCAGTGCGGACGCCAGCACGTGGCAGTGGGGTTCCCAGTACGGACGCCAGCACGTGGCAGTGGGGATCCCAGTGTGGACGCCAGCACGTGGCAGTGGGGATCCCAGTGTGGACGCCAGCACGTGGCAGTGGGGATCCCAGTGTGGACGCCAGCACGTGGCAGTGGGGATCCCAGTGTGGACGCCAGCACGTGGCAGTGGGGATCCCAGTGTGGACGCCAGCACGTGGCAGTGGGGATCCCAGTGTGGACGCCAGCACGTGGCAGTGGGGATCCCAGTGTGGACGCCAGCACGTGGCAGTGGGGATCCCAGTGTGGACGCCAGCACGTGGCAGTGGGGATCCCAGTGTGGACGCCAGCACGTGGCAGTGGGGATCCCAGTGTGGACGCCAGCACGTGGCAGTGGGGATCCCAGTGTGGACGCCAGCACGTGGCAGTGGGGATCCCAGTGTGGACGCCAGCACGTGGCAGTGGGGATCCCAGTGTGGACGCCAGCACGTGGCAGTGGGGATCCCAGTGTGGACGCCAGCACGTGGCAGTGGGGATCCCAGTGTGGACGCCAGTACGTGGCAGTGGGGATCCCAGTGTGGACGCCAGCACGTGGTAGTGGGGATCCCAGTGTGGACGCCAGCACGTGGCAGTGGGGATCCCAGTGTGGACGCCAGCACTTGGCAGGGGGGATCCCAGTGTGGACGCCAGCACGTGGCAGTGGGGATCCCAGTGTGGACGCCAGCACGTGGTAGTGGGGATCCCAGTGTGGACGCCAGCACGTGGTAGTGGGGATCCCAGTGTGGACGCCAGCACGTGGTAGTGGGGATCCCAGTGTGGACGCCAGCACGTGGCAGGGGGGATCCCAGTGTGGACGCCAGCACGTGGTAGTGGGGATCCCAGTGTGGACGCCAGCACTTGGCAGGGGGGATCCCAGTGTGGACGCCAGCACGTGGCAGTGGGGATCCCAGTGTGGACGCCAGCACGTGGCAGTGGGGATCCCAGTGTGGACGCCAGCACGTGGCAGTGGGGATCCCAGTGTGGACGCCAGCACGTGGTAGTGGGGATCCCAGTGTGGACGCCAGCACGTGGCAGTGGGGATCCCAGTGTGGACGCCAGCACGTGGCAGTGGGGATCCCAGTGTGGACGCCAGCACGTGGCAGTGGGGATCCCAGTGTGGACGCCAGCACGTGGCAGTGGGGATCCCAGTGTGGACGCCAGCACGTGGTAGTGGGGATCCCAGTGTGGACGCCAGCACTTGGCAGGGGGGATCCCAGTGTGGACGCCAGCACGTGGCAGTGGGGATCCCAGTGTGGACGCCAGCACGTGGCAGTGGGGATCCCAGTGTGGACGCCAGCACGTGGCAGTGGGGATCCCAGTGTGGACGCCAGCACGTGGCAGTGGGGATCCCAGTGTGGACGCCAGCACTTGGCAGGGGGGATCCCAGTGTGGACGCCAGCACTTGGCAGGGGGGATCCCAGTGTGGACGCCAGCATGTGGTAGTGGGATCCCAGTGTGGACGCCAGCATGTGGTAGTGGGATCCCAGTGTGGACGCCAGCACGTGGCAGTGGGGATCCCAGTGTGGACGCCAGCACGTGGTAGTGGGGATCCCAGTGTGGACGCCAGCACGTGGTAGTGGGGATCCCAGTGTGGACGCCAGCACTTGGCAGGGGGGATCCCAGTGTGGACGCCAGCACGTGGCAGTGGGGATCCCAGTGTGGACGCCAGCACGTGGCAGTGGGGATCCCAGTGTGGACGCCAGCACGTGGCAGTGGGGATCCCAGTGTGGACGCCAGCACGTGGCAGTGGGGATCCCAGTGTGGACGCCAGCACTTGGCAGGGGGGATCCCAGTGTGGACGCCAGCACTTGGCAGGGGGGATCCCAGTGTGGACGCCAGCACGTGGCAGTGGGGATCCCAGTGTGGACGCCAGCACGTGGTAGTGGGGATCCCAGTGTGGACGCCAGCACGTGGCAGTGGGGATCCCAGTGTGGACGCCAGCACTTGGCAGGGGGGATCCCAGTGTGGACGCCAGCACGTGGCAGTGGGGATCCCAGTGTGGACGCCAGCACGTGGTAGTGGGGATCCCAGTGTGGACGCCAGCACGTGGCAGTGGGGATCCCAGTGTGGACGCCAGCACTTGGCAGGGGGGATCCCAGTGTGGACGCCAGCACGTGGCAGTGGGGATCCCAGTGTGGACGCCAGCACGTGGTAGTGGGGATCCCAGTGTGGACGCCAGCACGTGGTAGTGGGGATCCCAGTGTGGACGCCAGCACGTGGTAGTGGGGATCCCAGTGTGGACGCCAGCACGTGGTAGTGGGGATCCCAGTGTGGACGCCAGCACGTGGCAGGGGGGATCCCAGTGTGGACGCCAGCACGTGGTAGTGGGGATCCCAGTGTGGACGCCAGCACTTGGCAGGGGGGATCCCAGTGTGGACGCCAGCACGTGGCAGTGGGGATCCCAGTGTGGACGCCAGCACGTGGCAGTGGGGATCCCAGTGTGGACGCCAGCACGTGGTAGTGGGGATCCCAGTGTGGACGCCAGCACGTGGTAGTGGGGATCCCAGTGTGGACGCCAGCACGTGGCAGTGGGGATCCCAGTGTGGACGCCAGCACGTGGCAGTGGGGATCCCAGTGTGGACGCCAGCACTTGGCAGGGGGGATCCCAGTGTGGACGCCAGCACGTGGCAGTGGGGATCCCAGTGTGGACGCCAGCACGTGGCAGTGGGGATCCCAGTGTGGACGCCAGCACGTGGCAGTGGGGATCCCAGTGTGGACGCCAGCACGTGGCAGTGGGGATCCCAGTGTGGACGCCAGTACGTGGCAGTGGGGATCCCAGTGTGGACGCCAGCACGTGGTAGTGGGGATCCCAGTGTGGACGCCAGCACGTGGCAGTGGGGATCCCAGTGTGGACGCCAGCACTTGGCAGGGGGGATCCCAGTGTGGACGCCAGCACGTGGCAGTGGGGATCCCAGTGTGGACGCCAGCACGTGGTAGTGGGGATCCCAGTGTGGACGCCAGCACGTGGTAGTGGGGATCCCAGTGTGGACGCCAGCACGTGGTAGTGGGGATCCCAGTGTGGACGCCAGCACGTGGCAGGGGGGATCCCAGTGTGGACGCCAGCACGTGGTAGTGGGGATCCCAGTGTGGACGCCAGCACTTGGCAGGGGGGGATCCCAGTGTGGACGCCAGCACGTGGCAGTGGGGATCCCAGTGTGGACGCCAGCACGTGGCAGTGGGGATCCCAGTGTGGACGCCAGCACGTGGCAGTGGGGATCCCAGTGTGGACGCCAGCACGTGGTAGTGGGGATCCCAGTGTGGACGCCAGCACGTGGCAGTGGGGATCCCAGTGTGGACGCCAGCACGTGGCAGTGGGGATCCCAGTGTGGACGCCAGCACGTGGCAGTGGGGATCCCAGTGTGGACGCCAGCACGTGGCAGTGGGGATCCCAGTGTGGACGCCAGCACGTGGTAGTGGGGATCCCAGTGTGGACGCCAGCACTTGGCAGGGGGGATCCCAGTGTGGACGCCAGCACGTGGCAGTGGGGATCCCAGTGTGGACGCCAGCACGTGGCAGTGGGGATCCCAGTGTGGACGCCAGCACGTGGCAGTGGGGATCCCAGTGTGGACGCCAGCACGTGGCAGTGGGGATCCCAGTGTGGACGCCAGCACTTGGCAGGGGGGATCCCAGTGTGGACGCCAGCACTTGGCAGGGGGGATCCCAGTGTGGACGCCAGCATGTGGTAGTGGGATCCCAGTGTGGACGCCAGCATGTGGTAGTGGGATCCCAGTGTGGACGCCAGCACGTGGCAGTGGGGATCCCAGTGTGGACGCCAGCACGTGGTAGTGGGGATCCCAGTGTGGACGCCAGCACGTGGTAGTGGGGATCCCAGTGTGGACGCCAGCACTTGGCAGGGGGGATCCCAGTGTGGACGCCAGCACGTGGCAGTGGGGATCCCAGTGTGGACGCCAGCACGTGGCAGTGGGGATCCCAGTGTGGACGCCAGCACGTGGTAGTGGGGATCCCAGTGTGGACGCCAGCACGTGGCAGTGGGGATCCCAGTGTGGACGCCAGCACGTGGCAGTGGGGATCCCAGTGTGGACGCCAGCACTTGGCAGGGGGGATCCCAGTGTGGACGCCAGCACGTGGCAGTGGGGATCCCAGTGTGGACGCCAGCACGTGGTAGTGGGGATCCCAGTGTGGACGCCAGCACGTGGTAGTGGGGATCCCAGTGTGGACGCCAGCACGTGGTAGTGGGGATCCCAGTGTGGACGCCAGCACGTGGCAGGGGGGATCCCAGTGTGGACGCCAGCACGTGGTAGTGGGGATCCCAGTGTGGACGCCAGCACTTGGCAGGGGGGATCCCAGTGTGGACGCCAGCACGTGGCAGTGGGGATCCCAGTGTGGACGCCAGCACGTGGCAGTGGGGATCCCAGTGTGGACGCCAGCACGTGGTAGTGGGGATCCCAGTGTGGACGCCAGCACGTGGTAGTGGGGATCCCAGTGTGGACGCCAGCACGTGGCAGTGGGGATCCCAGTGTGGACGCCAGCACGTGGCAGTGGGGATCCCAGTGTGGACGCCAGCACTTGGCAGGGGGGATCCCAGTGTGGACGCCAGCACGTGGCAGTGGGGATCCCAGTGTGGACGCCAGCACGTGGTAGTGGGGATCCCAGTGTGGACGCCAGCACTTGGCAGGGGGGATCCCAGTGTGGACGCCAGCACGTGGCAGTGGGGATCCCAGTGTGGACGCCAGCACGTGGCAGTGGGGATCCCAGTGTGGACGCCAGCACGTGGCAGTGGGGATCCCAGTGTGGACGCCAGCATTTGGCAGGGGGGATCCCAGTGTGGACGCCAGCATGTGGTAGTGGGATCCCAGTGTGGACGCCAGCATGTGGTAGTGGGATCCCAGTGTGGACGCCAGCACGTGGCAGTGGGGATCCCAGTGTGGACGCCAGCACGTGGCAGTGGGGATCCCAGTGTGGACGCCAGCACGTGGCAGTGGGGATCCCAGTGTGGACGCCAGCACGTGGTAGTGGGGATCCCAGTGTGGACGCCAGCACTTGGCAGGGGGGATCCCAGTGTGGATGCCAGCACGTGGCAGTGGGGATCCCAGTGTGGACGCCAGCACGTGGTAGTGGGGATCCCAGTGTGGACGCCAGCACGTGGTAGTGGGGATCCTAGTGTGGACGCCAGCACGTGGCAGTGGGGATCCCAGTGTGGATGCCAGCACGTGGCAGTGGGGATCCCAGTGTGGACGCCAGCACGTGGCAGTGGGGATCCCAGTGTGGACGCCAGCATTTGGCAGGGGGGATCCCAGTGTGGACGCCAGCATGTGGTAGTGGGATCCCAGTGTGGACGCCAGCATGTGGTAGTGGGATCCCAGTGTGGACGCCAGCACGTGGCAGTGGGGATCCCAGTGTGGACGCCAGCACGTGGCAGTGGGGATCCCAGTGTGGACGCCAGCACGTGGCAGTGGGGATCCCAGTGTGGACGCCAGCACGTGGTAGTGGGGATCCCAGTGTGGACGCCAGCACTTGGCAGGGGGGATCCCAGTGTGGACGCCAGCACGTGGCAGTGGGGATCCCAGTGTGGACGCCAGCACGTGGTAGTGGGGATCCCAGTGTGGACGCCAGCACGTGGTAGTGGGGATCCCAGTGTGGACGCCAGCACGTGGCAGTGGGGATCCCAGTGTGGACGCCAGCACGTGGCAGTGGGGATCCCAGTGTGGACGCCAGCACGTGGCAGTGGGGATCCCAGTGTGGACGCCAGCACGTGGTAGTGGGGATCCCAGTGTGGACGCCAGCACGTGGTAGTGGGGATCCCAGTGTGGACGCCAGCACGTGGTAGTGGGGATCCCAGTGTGGACGCCAGCACGTGGTAGTGGGGATCCCAGTGTGGACGCCAGCACGTGGCAGTGGGGATCCCAGTGTGGACGCCAGCACGTGGCAGTGGGGATCCCAGTGTGGACGCCAGCACGTGGCAGTGGGGATCCCAGTGTGGACGCCAGCACGTGGTAGTGGGGATCCCAGTGTGGACGCCAGCACGTGGTAGTGGGGATCCCAGTGTGGACGCCAGCACGTGGTAGTGGGGATCCCAGTGTGGACGCCAGCACGTGGCAGGGGGGATCCCAGTGTGGACGCCAGCACGTGGTAGTGGGGATCCCAGTGTGGACGCCAGCACTTGGCAGGGGGGATCCCAGTGTGGACGCCAGCACGTGGCAGTGGGGATCCCAGTGTGGACGCCAGCACGTGGCAGTGGGGATCCCAGTGTGGACGCCAGCACGTGGTAGTGGGGATCCCAGTGTGGACGCCAGCACGTGGTAGTGGGGATCCCAGTGTGGACGCCAGCACGTGGCAGTGGGGATCCCAGTGTGGACGCCAGCACGTGGCAGTGGGGATCCCAGTGTGGACGCCAGCACTTGGCAGGGGGGATCCCAGTGTGGACGCCAGCACGTGGCAGTGGGGATCCCAGTGTGGACGCCAGCACGTGGTAGTGGGGATCCCAGTGTGGACGCCAGCACTTGGCAGGGGGGATCCCAGTGTGGACGCCAGCACGTGGCAGTGGGGATCCCAGTGTGGACGCCAGCACGTGGCAGTGGGGATCCCAGTGTGGACGCCAGCACGTGGCAGTGGGGATCCCAGTGTGGACGCCAGCATTTGGCAGGGGGGATCCCAGTGTGGACGCCAGCATGTGGTAGTGGGATCCCAGTGTGGACGCCAGCATGTGGTAGTGGGATCCCAGTGTGGACGCCAGCACGTGGCAGTGGGGATCCCAGTGTGGACGCCAGCACGTGGCAGTGGGGATCCCAGTGTGGACGCCAGCACGTGGCAGTGGGGATCCCAGTGTGGACGCCAGCACGTGGCAGTGGGGATCCCAGTGTGGACGCCAGCACGTGGTAGTGGGGATCCCAGTGTGGACGCCAGCACTTGGCAGGGGGGATCCCAGTGTGGACGCCAGCACGTGGCAGTGGGGATCCCAGTGTGGACGCCAGCACGTGGTAGTGGGGATCCCAGTGTGGACGCCAGCACGTGGTAGTGGGGATCCTAGTGTGGACGCCAGCACGTGGCAGTGGGGATCCCAGTGTGGATGCCAGCACGTGGCAGTGGGGATCCCAGTGTGGACGCCAGCACGTGGCAGTGGGGATCCCAGTGTGGACGCCAGCATTTGGCAGGGGGGATCCCAGTGTGGACGCCAGCATGTGGTAGTGGGATCCCAGTGTGGACGCCAGCATGTGGTAGTGGGATCCCAGTGTGGACGCCAGCATGTGGTAGTGGGATCCCAGTGTGGACGCCAGCACGTGGCAGTGGGGATCCCAGTGTGGACGCCAGCACGTGGCAGTGGGGATCCCAGTGTGGACGCCAGCACGTGGCAGTGGGGATCCCAGTGTGGACGCCAGCACGTGGTAGTGGGGATCCCAGTGTGGACGCCAGCACTTGGCAGGGGGGATCCCAGTGTGGACGCCAGCACGTGGCAGTGGGGATCCCAGTGTGGACGCCAGCACGTGGTAGTGGGGATCCCAGTGTGGACGCCAGCACGTGGTAGTGGGGATCCCAGTGTGGACGCCAGCACGTGGCAGTGGGGATCCCAGTGTGGACGCCAGCACGTGGCAGTGGGGATCGCAGTGTGGACGCCAGCACGTGGCAGTGGGGATCCCAGTGTGGACGCCAGCACGTGGTAGTGGGGATCCCAGTGTGGACGCCAGCACGTGGTAGTGGGGATCCCAGTGTGGACGCCAGCACGTGGTAGTGGGGATCCCAGTGTGGACGCCAGCACGTGGTAGTGGGGATCCCAGTGTGGACGCCAGCACGTGGCAGTGGGGATCCCAGTGTGGACGCCAGCACGTGGCAGTGGGGATCCCAGTGTGGACGCCAGCACGTGGTAGTGGGGATCCCAGTGTGGACGCCAGCACGTGGCAGTGATGATCCCAGTGTGGACGCCAGCACGTGGCAGTGGGGATCCCAGTGTGGACGCCAGCACGTGGCAGTGATGATCCCAGTGTGGACGCCAGCACGTGGCAGTGGGGATCCCAGTGTGGACGCCAGCACGTGGTAGTGGGGATCCCAGTGTGGACGCCAGCACGTGGCAGTGGGGATCCCAGTGTGGACGCCAGCACGTGGTAGTGGGGATCCCAGTGTGGACGCCTCCTCTCCTACTCACAACATGGAGTCGTTGTTTAGTTCTCTGGAAATTTTGCGTCATGGGATTTCGCCAAACACGTACGGCGTATTGAAAGGACGTGCGCGGCAGCCAATGAGAATGCTCCGTCAGCTGACAGCAGCCTGTCATTGGTCCTTTATGGGAGTGAAGGGTGGAGTTCGCGGCGGAGGCCGGAAGCGGGGAATGGGGGCGGAAGGATGCGGAGGGAGCCGCCGTTTCCATGGTAGTATGGCCCGGTGAGCTGTGAGGGCCTGGTACCGGAGCCTTTCCCGTTGTCGGGATGACGGGCCTGAGCTCACCATGACCGGAGAAAAGAAAAAGAAGAAGAGGCTGAATCGCAGCATACTATTGGCTAAGAAAATCATCATTAAAGATGGAGGGACGGTGAGTGCTGACAGGCTCCACATATGCCACCGCCGGTGAGGCACTGTGTGACTGCGGCGTGACGTCATAGTGCATAGCCAAGAGTGACGTCATCGTTTTTGTAGCATATAAAGTAAGTTGTGGGTGGCACGCCTGCTGCACCTTCTGCTCAGTGCCAGCTGCTCTGCCTGCTCAGCCGTGACGCCAGGGCCATATTTTCTTGTATTGGCTACAGGGATATCGGGGCCAAGTTTATCCCCATCTTCAGCCCTTTTCTGTTTAGCAGTGTGCCAGTGAATAGTGCAGGACACAATCTGTGCACAGCCAGCACTATGACCCCATATGGTGTAGTGTGCTCTACCCTGTAAGGCTGTGTGCACACGATGCGTTTTTTACCGCGGAAACGCTGCGTTTTGAACCGCAGCGTTTCAGTGGCAAATTGCATGCGTTCAGCTTTCCCAGCAAAGTGTATGGGAAAGCTGAAAAATCAGTGCACATGCTGCGTTTCTTTCCGCAGCGTTTTGGATGCCAAAAATCGGTGCGGAAAGAAAAGCAGCATGTCACTTCTTTTGTGCGTTGTGGCTGCGTTCTCTCCCCCATTGAAATCAATGATGTGGGGTCAGAACGCAGCCACAACGCATGGACCTGCTTTTTTGTTGCGGTCCGCGGCCTTTGTCGGCACGCCAGAACGCAGGCATTTACCTGGAAGTGAGGTCAAGAGGCTTCCTGTTGACCTCACTTCCTGGCAAAGCCCCCGGTGTCGCCAAAGTGCCCGCCCCGACCCCCGACCCCCCTCCCGAAAATCCAACATGGCCGCGCACCAGTAGCGCACCGGCCGCCCTGCTCCTATGATTTCTGTCGCATGTGCAATAACACATGCGACAGAAAACTGTTCCCCAGGCCCTGCCCGTTCACCCCCTATTCCCCCCGGTGTCATACATACCTGTCCGGTCGCAGCGCTGATCCCCCGCGGCCCCCTCCTCCTCCTTCACAGCAGGCGCCGGCCGGTCACATGAGCAGAGCAGCTGACAGCCAGCACTGTGTTCAGTGTGAGCTGTGCTGGCTGCTCGCACTCTGCAGCTGTGACCCGGGGAGAGTGGGTGCAGATTTTTGCACCCACTCTCCTCAAATGGAGGGTCTGCCCTCCTAGAAAATGGGGGATACGTTTCCTGAACGTGCCCCCATATTCTAGAAGGTCCAGAGGCGACGTGGGACATCCATATGGATTTCTGCGGACCCATTTTTTTTTATTAAATTGGAGAACAAGGGAATGATTTGGGGAGTGTTTTTTCTAATAAAACATTTTTTGTTGTCTTTTTTTGCTTTTGTTTACTGTCAATTAGTTATGTCGGGTGTCTGATAGACGCCGTGACATCACTAATTGCTGGGCTTGATGCCAGGTGACATTACACATCTGGTATCAACCCCATTTATTACCCCGTTAGCCAACGCACCAGGGCGCGGGATGAGTTGGGGGCGAAGCGCCAGGATTGGCGCATCTAATGGATGCGCCACTTCTGGGGCGGCTGCGGCCTGCTATTTTTAGGCTGGGAAGAGTCCAATAACCATGGCTCTTCCCACCCTGAGAATACCAGACCCCAGCTGTCAGCTTCACCTTGGCTGGTGATCTAATTTGGGGGGACCCCATGTTATTTTTTTTTTATTCTTTATTTATAAATAAAAAAAAAAACATGGGGAGCCCTCCAAATTGATCACCAGCCAAGATGAAGCTGCCAGCTGTGGTTTGCAGGCTACAGCTGTCTGCTTTACCCTGACTGGCTATCAAAAATAGGGGGGACCCCACGCCATTTTTTTCATTTTTTTTTTTTTTTTTTTATTGGATAAATACTAAGCTAGGCACCCTTTAGTGCCACATGAAAGGTACTAAAGGTGCCAGCTTAGAATATGCTGGCGGGGGTAGGACGTTCTATATATTTGACATCCCTTCATCCATTGACGCTTTTTAGGCTGTGTGTCCACAATCAGGGTTTGCAGCGTTATGGGCGCTGAGTGTTTTCCCTGCGTCCATAACGCTGCGTTGTGCAGTAGAAGCACAGTGGAAGGATTTTTGGAGATCCCATGCCCACTGTGCTTCTTTTCTCCGCAGCATAAACTGACCGGTAGCGTGGCTTCCCGAGCCTCAGCATGTCAATTTATGCTGCGGAGACGAGTGTTCTCTGCAGGTAGTATAGAGCTCCACAGCAGCCTGAACCCAAATCGTGGGCATGGGCAGCTGCAGGAAGGCTGACACTGTGTACTAGACGCCGTGTCGCTGGATCATGGCCACATAGCCTTAGGCCCCTTTCACACGTCAGTGATTCTGGGACGTTTGTGCTTTTTTTTAAACGTACCAGGATCACTGACATACGCAGACCCATTATAATGAATGGGTCTGCTCACACGTCAGTGATTTTTCACTGCACGTGTCTCCATGCGGCGTACCCGCGTGTGCGTGATTGCCGCACGGAGACATGTCCATTTTTTTCTGGCATCACTGATGTCCCACGGACCACGCAGTGGTGTGATCCGTGAAACACGTGCCAGAAAAAAACGTGCTTTTAAAATAAAAAACATTTTAACTCACCCGGCTCCAGCGATGTCCTCTGCAGCCCGTCCTCCCTGTTCCTTCTGTGCCGGCTCATTATTGTCGCGCATATTCATGATGCACGACACAGCCAACCCGGAACCAGCTGCTGCGGGGGTCAGCGCCGGCCGGATGCTGCACCGCGGGAGCGATCAGCACCATGGAGAGCGGGAGCGGGCGCAGGTGAGTTAATCTCTAAGTGCAATCACGGGCCACGGAGAACGGAGCCCGGATTGCACTTAGACAACCCACGTGTGCCGTGATTCACGGCACACGGAGGGACATGTGCGTGTTTTACACGCCAGTGAAAAACGTCAGTGTTTTCACTGACGTGTGAAACGGGCCTAAAAGTGAGAATATTGTTGCTACAGCAACATTTTGGGTGAAGTAGCTGTGGATTCAAAATGCTTAATATACTCCTGAATAAAATCCTTGATGGGTGCAGATTCCAAAATGGGGTCACTTGTGGGGGTTTTCTGACGTATAGGTACCTAAGGGGCTTGGTGCGCGAAGTTTATTTCAACTTTCTCTAGTCCCTTCCACGACAGCATAGGAGGTTGTCTCTCCACGCCCTAATTGGGACAGGAAGTTCAAGAGGTTTAAAAGGACCCTCCCACCTCCCACAGCCAGTGTCTTTCCTGTCCCCATGGGGCATGGAGAGGTTTTTGTTTTTCTCCTATGCTGTGGTGGCCGGCGAACTACAGTATAATTTTTTTTTTTTTTTTTTGGGATCTATCCCCTGTACCTGAAGCCGGACAGCATCGGTCGGGCCTCACCGCTCCTCCCTTGCTGTTCCCTCACGCTGTGGGGGACCGCTGCTCCAGCCTTCCGGATCCTCCTGAGGGGTGATGCAGGCTGTTGAGCTCCCCGGCCGGCGTCCTCCCTGAGCCGCCGGCCGCTTCCCGCATGCACGCTGCCGGAGCGATCCGGAAGTGCTCCCGGAGGCGGGACTTCCGGTCTTGCGGACTTCCGGTCGAGCGCTTCCGGTTTTGCGGAGGCAGCGTGGAGGCACGCCGACGGTGACACGGCCTGCCCAGGACCGGATGCGGGAGGCGGGGAACATGCACCGTCACTGGGGGGGCAGGCCCTTTTGCAAAGGGCTGCCACGAAGACATCAGATCATGGTAAGCAACCGTGCTCCCTGTCATGTCTTCCGCTGCAGCAGCCTCTGCAGAACCCAGTGTGCCCCCTGCTACTGTGAGTATGGAGGGGAATGGTCCCTCGGACATAGGTCTTATCAGGTGATTTATGGCTATATGGTCTGTGTTTTCTAGGAGGACAAGGTCACCAAGAAAACTGACAGAAATGAAAAGTCAGAGAAGCCAGAGAAGTCAGAAAAAGCTGACAAGGCCGATAAGCCTGATAGACCTGACAGAATGGAAAAAATTAAGAAATGTCCTATCTGTATAAAGAAGCTCCCTGCAGTATGGGATAAAAAGCTTTGCCAGCAATGTACGGACCAGATTATTAGGGCCGAACAACCATCTCTGATAGATGAGTTGCGGTCCATGATGAAACAGGAGATTAGGGCCTCACTAGCTTCCCTCCCTGTTCCTGGTCCTGGCCCTGCTCCTGGCCCTGCTCCTGGCCCTGCTCCTGGCCCTGCTCCTGGCCCTGCTCCTGGACCCTCTCCTCCAAAAAAGAGGAGACTCCAGTCGACCCCTTCTGATCAGGAGGACGCTGATTCCACCTCGGAGGGTCCTGATGAAGGATTTCCATCTGGGGGGTCTGAACAGTCCTTTCTATTTCACTCAGAAGAGTTGGGGGATCTTATTGAGGCAGTTCGGAGCACTATGGGTTTAGAGGAAGTGCAGTCTCTTCCTTCAATCCAGGACGAAATGTTTGCTGGCCTGCAGTCAGTCAAACAGTTGGGATTCCCAGTTCATGCCAATGTTTTGGATATTGTCTCTCAGGAATGGGAATGTCCTGAGAGGCGGGTACGGAGTGACCTTAGACGCCGGTTTCCTCTGGAACCTTCGGGACTACATTGGGAGGTCCCAAGAGTGGACGTTCAGGTGGCTAGGGTAGCTAAGCAAACGGCTCTTCCCTTTGAGGATACTTCCCAACTGAAGGATCAGATGGATAGGAAGGTAGAGGGCCTGATGAAGCGGTCCTGGGAGGCATCGTCTTCCTCTATTCAAGCCAACATTGCCTCCACCTGCGTATCCAGGTCCCTAATTAGGTGGTTAGACCAGTTGGAGGCTCATATTTCCCAAGGGACCCCTAGGGAGGAATTACTGGAATCCCTTCCCTTGCTTGGGAAGGCTACCTGTTTTCTGGCAGATACCTCGGTGGAATCTGTCCGCCTGGCAGCCAGGACCTCGGTGCTTTCTAACTCTGCCCGACGTGCCCTCTGGCTTAAGGCCTGGAGGGGAGACTCCGCCTCCAAAATGAGGCTTTGTTCCCTTCCGTTTAAAGGGGATTTAGTGTTTGGGCCTGCCCTGGATGATATCCTGGACAAGGCGACTGATCGTAAGGCCTTGCCCGATCCTAGACCTACCAGGAAGCGGTCCTTTCGTCCCTCGATGCCTCAGGCCTCCCAGCCCAGAGGGAAAGGGAAGGCAGGCAGGTGGAGCTATCCCAAAGGTAGAGGGAGAACCATCCTCATCCCTCCACATCAGCAACGTCCTCAGCAGGACAAACAGTGACTCGGCCCGGGTGGGGGGAAGACTCTCAGCGTTTCTTACCCAGTGGCAGTCCATAACCTCTTGCCAATGGGTTCTGAAGATCATCTCGGACGGTCTTCTCATAGAATTCCTTCCCCCCCTCTTCCGGGTCTCCGAGTCACTGCGCTGGCGTCTCCGGGTTCACAGGCTCTGTTGTACACAAAGATTATAGAGCTAGTGCACTCGGGGGTCGTTTCCCCAGTCCCGAGTCAGGAAGAAGGGGTAGGACACTACTCCCGTCTCTTCCTGGTCAAGAAGCCATCCGGCGACGTCCGTATAATTATCAATTTAAAAAGTCTAAACCGTCAGGTCAGGTACCGGCGGTTCAAGATGGAGTCGGTAAAATCAGCTATTCCCCTGATAGGTCTACACCACCAGATGGCCTCTATCGATCTGAAAGATGCCTACTTCCATGTACCCGTCCATCCGGGACACAGACAATACCTCAGGTTTGCGGTGCTTCACGGAGAGGAAGTGCTTCATTTCCAATTCAATGTACTTCCCTTCGGGATCTCCTCAGCTCCAAGGATCTTTTCCAAGATCATGGCAGAGGTGGTCGCCTTCATAAGATTGCAGGGTATCTGTCTAGTTCCGTATCTGGACGACTTTCTTCTCATGGCTCCGTCTGCTCCAACCCTCCGGAGCCATGTGGAAAGGTCTTTGGGAATCCTTCGGTCTCTGGGATGGATTCCCAATCTCAAAAAATCACAGTTATCCCCCTCCTCCACTCGGCAGTTTCTCGGAGTGCTGCTGGACTCCGACAGACAGGCATCCTTTCTCCCAGAGGGCCACAGGATGGCTCTGTTAGCCAAAATATCAAAGCTTCGCAGGCAGGCTCGCCCGACGCTTCGAGCGGCTATGTCAGCCCTGGGTTCCATGACATCCTGCATTCCTTCAGTCAGGTGGGCTCAGGCCCATTCTCGGTGTCTCCAGGATCATATCCTGGCACATTGGGACAGACTCCCGTCATCCCTAAACCGAAGGTTTCGCCTATCGGGGTCCGTCTCCTCATCCCTTCTCTGGTGGCTGAGTCCCGCCAACCTGCAGGTGGGGGTTGCCTGGACTCAGAAACCCCTGGTTACACTGACCACAGATGCCAGCCTACGAGGATGGGGGGCAATGGTGGCAAATTCCCCATTTCAAGGGGTCTGGAGTCCTTACGTCGGCTCCCAATCCTCCAACTACCGGGAGCTCAGGGCAGTCAGGGAAGCCCTCCTTGCGGCTCAGGACCTCGTCCGGGACTCTCACGTCCTGGTATATTCAGACAATGTCACAACAGTGGCACATCTTCGACATCAGGGCAGTACACGCTCAGGCGCCCTGAAGTCGGTATCCTCCCGAATCTTTCAATGGGCAGAACAATCTCTGCTCTCCCTTTCTGCGGTCCATCTGAAGGGCTCCCTCAATCTTCAGGCGGATTTCCTGAGTCGTTGGGATGTTCATCCGGGGGAATGGAGCCTGGATCAGGCGGTGTTCTGCTCTCTAGTGGCAAGGTGGGGTGCACCAGAGGTGGACCTCTTTGCCACGACAGGGAACCCTGAACCCAAGGGACGAGGCGTTAGGGGTAGACGCTTTCTGCCACAGTTGGTCCTTTCGCCTCGCTTACGCGTTCCCCCCTCTTCCTCTGCTCGCACGGGCCCTGAGGAAGATCAGAGACGAGGGGGTCCCAACTATACTGGTAGCCCCTCTGTGGCCCCGGAGGAGTTGGTACAGCCTGGTCCTGACGCTAGGAATCGACGGCCCAGTCCTCTTAGGTTCAGACCCCAGCCTACTGTCACAGGGTCCGATTTTCCATCCGGCTCCCCAGAAACTCAACTTGGCTGCCTGGCTTCTGAGGCCCGGGCACTGAAGGCCCAAGGGCTTTCTGACAAAGTTGTGGCTACGCTACAGAAGAACCGTAAACCTGTGACTAATAGTATATACAACAAAATCTGGAAGAGATTTTCCTCCTGGTGTGGTTCTCGGCCTCCTGACCCTCTTCGGCCTAATATTGCGCAGATTCTGGACTTTCTCCAGAGTGGTTTAGACTTAGGTCTTCGGCCTAGCACCCTGAAAGTTCAGGTGTCAGCACTCAGTGCAGTCTTTGACATGGCTCTGGCAGATCATCGTTGGATCCGTCGGTTCTTTGTGTCCGCTAGTAGACTCTGTCCACGTCAGAGGGTCCTGACGCCTCGCTGGGATCTCAATGTGGTCCTTACAGGACTATCTCAGTCTCCGTTTGAACCTCTGTGCTCTTGTAACATTCGTTCCCTTTCTCACAAGACTGCTTTTCTTGTGGCTATTACATCTGCTCGCAGAGTCGGCGAACTTCAGGCTTTGTCCGTTAGGGAACCTTACCTGACCATCAGAGATGACAGCATTGTGTTTCAGCTGGACCCTTCCTTCCTTCCCAAGGTGGTTTCGGATTTTCACCGTTCTCAGTCCATCGTCCTGCCTTCCTTCTGTCAGAATCCTTGGACTCCGGGTGAGGAAGTGTTTCACTCTTTGGATGTCCGTCGGATAGTGTTGCACTACCTGGAGGTTACTGCTTCTTGGCGCCTTGATTCTAACCTGTTCATCCAGCCCTTTGGCCGCAATAAGGGCAAGAAGGTGGCTAAGAGTACCGTCGCCAACTGGATTGTGCGGGCAATTAGAGATGCCTACCTCGCTCAGCATCTCTCTCCACCTACTGGATTCACGGCGCACTCCACCAGGGCTACCTCTGCCTCCTGGGCCGAACGGGCAGGGGCTTCCCCTGAGCAGATCTGCAAGGCAGCTACGTGGTCTTCGCTCCATACGTTCACGAAGCATTATCGGTTGGATCTGGATTCCAACAGGGATTTGGCCTTTGGCAGGAGGGTCCTGCAGGCTGTGGTCCCCCCCTAGGTATCAATTCTTTGGTATTCCTCCTATGCTGTCGTGGAAGGGACTAGAGAAATAAGAATTATTCTTACCGATAATTCGCTTTCTAGGACCTTCCACGACAGCAGGTAATTCCCTCCCCTATATATTCATTTACTCCTGAATGTGTAGTACTTCTCATATGCTATGGATTCTTTGTAAGACACTGGCTGTGGGAGGTGGGAGGGTCCTTTTAAACCTCTTGAACTTCCTGTCCCAATTAGGGCGTGGAGAGACAACCTCCTATGCTGTCGTGGAAGGTCCTAGAAAGCGAATTATCGGTAAGAATAATTCTTATTTTCCAAAATTCAAATGGTGCTCCTTCCATTCCAAGCCCTCCCATTTATCCAAACAGAATGTGGAGAAGGAAATGACATCACAGGTTTTTTTTTCCAAAGGTCTGTGTTCAACCAACTTTATTATCACTGACAAGTCTTAAAAAACGCACCTAAAAAAACGCATGAAAAACGCATGAAAAACGCATGAAAAACGCATGAAAAACGCATGCGTTTTCGATGCGTTGTTTCTCAAAAAGCATTGTTTACAATTCTCCCCTCTGCCAGAGGGTGCGTTTTTTTCCGCGCGGAAAAAAAAGCAACGTGTGCACATACCCTAAATGTAGCTTGGCATGCTTCTGCATAGAACACCACACTCAGGCCCTGTGCGCACTTACCGCTTTTTGCCGCGGATTTTCCGCTGATTTGCTGCATGTTTCGCTGCAGAAAATGTTCCTAACATCTCTGCAGTGATTCACCAGCAAATCCTATGGAGAAAAAAAATCCTGTGCGCACTGGGCGGAATTTGACAGCTGCATGTTCTGCTGTGGGAATCCCGCAGCAAAAAGAATTGCATGTCACTTCTTTTTCGCACGTCGCTGCGGGATTTCACTCCATTGACTGTAATGTAATCGGGAAATCCCGCAGGGCGCGCAGGCAGCAAATTCTATGCGGTTCATTGCGTTTTCCTGCGGTATTTCGCGTTTTCGGGACATAATGTTAATCACTGCCTGCAGTTTGCAGGGAAGTGATGTCATTATGACAGGAAGAGGAAGGCGTGTAGAGAGTAAACACACACATCATAGACATAGAATACACACATCACAGACACAGACATATATAACACACACAGACATAGAATACACATACAAATCAAACGGACATATAAAAAGTGTGCTCCGCCGTATTTTTACCGTCCAGCCGAGGTAAACACACAGCGGCGGCCCGGTATTCTCAGGCTGGGGAGGGCGAGGGCCAGGGTTAATGCCCCCCCTCCTCCCGCAGCCAAGAATATCAGCCCGCAGCTGCCCCGGGACTGTCGCATCCATTATGCAGCAGTTCCGGAGTGTCCCCAGCTCTTCCTGTTGCCGTGATGCGGTGGCAATCAGGGTAATAATAAGTTAATGGCAGCGCATCACTGCCACTAAGTCCAGGCTTAATCATGGCAGCGTCTATGTGACAGCTTTCATGATTAACCTGTAAGTAAAGTGAATAAACACACACACCGAAAAATCCTTTATTTTAAATAAAACACAAAAAAGCCCCTCTTTCACCCTTTTATTAACCCCCCCAAAACACACAGCTCCGGCGTAATCCACAGAGGTCCAACGACTCTTGCATCCAGCCCCGACTGACACTGTACTGAATGCAGCCTCGTAACGAGCCTGCAGAGAGGTAATTACAGGTCATTTCCCACGGCCGATAATGTGAACACACTACCGCTCGGGAGAAATGCAGCATATCAATTGTTGATTGATCTGTCTTCTATCTATCTATCTATCTCTCTATCTATTATTCTGTCTATTTATCTATCTCTGAAGGAAATTACTTTTTTTTTTCTTTCAATGTGCTTTATTGCATTGAATGCATTAAAACACATGTACTAACCCGCGGCAAAACCGCATGTGGTTTTTGGGTGCGGTTTGCCACGTTTTTTTTACCACGGGTGCGGTAATCTTTCAGACCCTGCGGAATTTTCTTAAGAAATTTCCATTTTCCAGTGCGCACAGGGCCTTTGGCTACATTCACACGGCCGTTCCGTTTTTGCAGTCCGCAAAAAATTGTCCTATATTTTCACGGGTGCATCCATGTTGCCAACTGCCTCCGTCCCGTATACGGTCTGTGTGTCATTTGTGTGACTTCCATTTTTTTGCAGACCACAAATAAACGGAAGCATTACATACAGTCCAGGGTATCTGGCCAGATGCTGGTGCCCATATAAAGTCTATGGGGGAACAGAATCTGGGGCAAAGGGGTAGGAGCAAGCGCTGATTATTCATATTCATATTCGCTGATCACCGGGAAGGCTCACACACTGCTCCCGCGGCAGCTCTTTAATCTTTCCGAGCCGGCCGCTCATTAGGCTCATATAAATTCACTCCCCCCGTCTGTGATTGGTTACAGTCAGATGCACCCCCACGCTCAGTGACAGCTGTCTGTCTGCAACCAATCACAGCCGCCGGTGGGCAGGTCTGTATTGTACAGTACAATAAATAAATAATTAAAAAAAAAAGTGCGGTCCCCCCCAAATTTTGATTCCTGGCCAAGATAAAGCCTGACCCAAATTTTGATTCCTGGCCAAGATAAAGCCTGACGGCTGCTGGCTGGTATTTTCAGGATGGGGAGACCCACGTCATTGGGAGTCCCCCGTCCTTCCACCCCGGCTAAAAATATCAGTCAGCAGCCAGCCGGAATTGCCGCATCCATTAGATGCGACAGTCCTGGGACTTTACCCGGCTCATCCCATTGCCCTTGTGCGGTGGCAAACTGGGTAATTTATGGGGTTGATACCAGCTGTGCAATGTCCCCTTTCATCAAGCCCTGAAGTTAGTGATATGACGGCGTCTATCAGATACCTGACATCAAGGAACTGACCAGGACACATGAAACGGTCTTCTGAATGAGCCCTTAGGAAAGCCTCTTCCTCAAGGTGAACCACAGAAACTGCAATCTGATGCTTTTATATAATTTTCTTATAGTTAATGGTCATTTGGTCACTATATTAAAGATGGGATGAGTGCATAGCTGTCCCACCATTATGGCAGGAGAAGGTGGGCATGGCAGTGCATCTAGGACAAGTGGGGCACTGGTAACCTGGACATAAGCTGTTTAGTCATGTGAATGCAACATCTAATAACCCACCAATATGTATGACCATTGGGCGAGAGGGCAACATCATTCACTTGAAAAGAAGACAGACTGAGTTCACTAATGGGTCAGGTCATGGCAGCCTATTGAAGGTTTCAGTAGGGGCAGAGAGACAGATCATGCTGCTGTTTTAGTTCTAAGCCACACGGCGAGAAAATCGGTGCGAGTGGAGTGCAATAAAACATCGCATCCACTCTGACCAATTCTAGCCTGTGTGTCAGCACACATGAGCGATTATTTTCTCAGCCCTAATCGGACCGAGAAAACAATCGCAGCATGCTACGACTGTAATCCGAGACTCTTTTCTCTCGCACCCATTCAAGTGAATGGGGCGAGAGAAAAATCGCACTGCACTCGCAGTACACCGGTGTACCGCGCGTGCAGAGCAAGAATGGAAATAGCCGGCTACGGAGGAGAGAGGGAGAGAAATCCCTCCCACCCCTCCTCCGTGCCAGCCCGCCCCTCCTCAGCTGAGGTCCGCTCGCACAGTTGGACCTCAGTCGCAGGGATACTAGCATGACACTCGGCTCCCGCTGTACTGCCAGCGCGAGCAGTGTGTCATGTGAGCATCACAGTAGTGCCCCGTGTGGCCCCGGCCTTATAATAACTATTGTACCTGGTCCTAGTGCTGGATTCACAGCTAAACGACTCAGTATAGCTCTATATTGTCCTCTACACTGCTGCTTCTGACCATATGCTACATACACAGAAGAGAGCAGGAATCCTCATGTCTCAGTATACAGGAGTCATAGCAGCTAGTCTTCACTCACTAGATGAGAAACAATGTAAATTCGAGAGCATGCAGAGGGGAAATCTGGTGAAAAATGCATGACGCAAGTCATATTATGGCCAGAAATGGTGTTATTCTTCACATAAAACCACGAAAGCTTAGACTAGATTCTCACTTATACAGTTTTCTAGACCAAACCTGTGCAAAGTCTGACAGCTGAAGGGCTGAAAACCATGGTCTGCAGGCTATACCATACCCTCCTCCGCCCGCGCTCCAGTGTCTCCAGTAGCTGCATCTTAAGGATGCAGATCCTAGTGAATACATTGTTGGAGGACGAAGCTAGCAGCCTCTTCCACCAATCACCGTTTGTGACTGAGATAGTATTAGAGCAAAGCATCAGGAAAAAGGGAGCCAGATGAGTATGTGGGGTTTTGTTTTTTTTTTGTTTTTTTTTTAATGTGTGCGACGTATGGCTGTATATAGGAGAACTATGTGGGGGCTCATACTGTATATAGGAGAACTATGTGGGGGCTCATACTGTATATAGGAGAACTATGTGGGGGCTCATACTGTATATAGGAGAACTATGTGGGGGCTCATACTGTATATAGGTGACTATGTGGGCACTCACAGTGTATATGGGGGAGCTACGTGGGGGCTCACATTGTATAGGGAGCTACGTGAGAGGGGGCTCGCGCTGCGCATCGGGGGGCTATGTGATTTCTTACATACGGGGCCTGTATGTTGACTCATGTTGTTTATGGATTGGCTCATGTTGCATATAGCAGCAGTGTTTGAACTCGTTTCATATATAGGGGGGCTGTGTCTGGGTTCAAATCGTATATAGGGGCGTGTCAGCATTCTTAAAGGGCTTGCCTGGTTTTAATTCATAAGTCTGCAATCACTATGTGACTGCAGACTTGTGAATTGTCTCATCGCATGCACTGTGCGCTGTGAGGATTTGTCAGTGCCAGGGCCAGGAATTGTGGTCGCAGGTATGCAATATGCACAATCCCAGCCACGTTACTACTAGGGGAGACTGCCTCACTCAATACTTTTTTAGGCTATGTGCGCACTAGAAAAGTGACTTTCTCAAGAAAATTTCTTGAGAAACTTCTGGGAGTTGAAGATTACCGCACCTGCGGTAAAAAAACGCACCAAAACCGCGGGAAAAACGCATGCGGTTTTGCCGCGGTTTTTCCGCAGGTTGGTCCCTGTGTTTTTTTTTTATGCTGAACTGCAATAAATAATATAGATAATTGATAGACAGATAATGGATCGAGGGAAAGATGGATAGATAGATGAGAAAGACCTAAATAATGTCCCACCCCCTGCATATTCTAAGCTGGCACCCTTTAGTGACTTTCATGTGGCACTAAAGGGTGCCTAGCCTTGTATTTAGCCAAAAAATAAATAAAAAAAAAAAAAGACGTGAGGTCCCCCCCATCTTTTGTAGCCAGCTAGGGTAAAGCAGACAGCTGCAGACCACAGCTGCCAACTTCACCTTGGCTGGTAATCCAAAACAGAGGGCACCCCACGCTGTTATTTTACATTAAATAAATAATTTAAAACAAAAAACGTGGGGTCCCCCCCCCCCAAATTAGATCACCAGCCAAGGTAAAGCGGACAGCTGGGGTCTGATATTCTCAGACTACGGAGGTCCACTGTTATTGGAAACTCCCCAGCCTAAAAATAGCAGGCCGCAGCCGCCCCAGAAGTGGCGCATCCATTAGACGTGCCAATCCTGGCGCTTCGCCCCAACTCATCCTGTTGCCCTGGTGTGGTGGCAAACGGGGTAATATATGGGGTTGATGCCAGATGTGTAATGTCACCTGGCATCAAGCCCTGGGGTTCGTGATGTCATGCGTCTTTCAGATACCCGACATCACCAACCCAGTCAGTAAGAAATAAAAAATAGACAGCAAAAAATAGTTTTATTTGAAAAAACACTCCCCACATTCCCTCTTTCACCAATTTATTGACAAGAACAATCAAATCCGGGTCCGGCGTAATCCAATAAGGGAGGGTGTCCCACGACAATCCATACCATACGGCAGTTACTGTCCCAGTCAATGAAGAACAGAATGTTCCCCAGTGGCTGGGAGAGTAATGCAGTGACCTGAGCTAACATCAATAGGTCAGCCCAGGTCACTGCAGGGGATGATGAGCGCTGCCATCAGGAGGTTAGATGAGATCATTACCTGCTGTGATGATCTCCTGCAGTCCTGCCATCAGCGCTGTCACTGCCTTCTATGCCCCCGCCGCGTTGTCAGCAGAATCGCGAGAGCCCGTGACGTCACCGATAGACGGCAGTGGCAGCGGTGACATCAGGAGGCAGGAGATCGTCACAGCAGGTAATGATCTCATCTCACCTGACAGCAGCGCTCTGCATCCCCGCGGCTGCCAGCACTGCAGGGTGTCAGTGTCTGCCTGCACTGCAGGGGGACAGGCTGCTGATACTGCGGGCAGACACTGACACTGCAGGGCAGGCAGCCGCGGGGCCGGAGCGGGACACAGACTGCACGGGCACCTGGAGGTCACACGGAAGTGCCTCTGTGCGGCGTCCAGGGAGTGTGACGTGTGTTTACTCTGCTCTGCTGCCTCTTCCTGGCATAATGACATCACTTCCTGCAAAACCGCAGGCAGCAAATGAACATTACCGCAGGTAAATCGCGGCTATACCGGGGGTATACCGCACATCATTTGCTACCTGCGGTATACCCCCGGTATTTTGCGATTACATTACAGTGAATGGAGTGAAATACCGGGGGTTTACCACAGGTACCTGCGGAAAAGAAGTGACATGCACATTTTCTCAAGAAAATCTTCACAAAGAATTTTCTTGAGAAAAAAACAGCGTGCGCACAGTCTGTGGAAATGTCTGCAGAAAGATGTCAAACATTTCTCAAGATATTTCCGCAGCAAAACCGCGGGTAAATCTGTGGGTAAAAACGCCTAGTGCGCACAGGGCCTTATATCGCATACTTGCAGCCCCGTGACCACCATTCCTGGGTCTGACACAATGCGTGCGATGTGAGGATTCAAAGTCTGTAGTTATGAATTTAGACCGGATACCCCTTTAATTTTGCTCAATATTAAGTGATACAATTAATTTTATTATGAATTAATATGTTAGTATTGAGCAAAACAAATTTCAGCCTATTAGTTCAGCTCTCCTCTCCACAACAGTCATGGTCTCTCAGGTGACCCCCTCTGGAAAATTAATTTCCTCCCATGCTCTAGACTAGGGTTGGGCAATTAATTTTCCCATGGGGCCGCATAAGAAATTGGGATGGTTTTAGAGGGCCGGACTAATTAACTCAGTTCTACCCAATACTGTATATATAATATCCCTTCATAAACAAACAGTAAGTTAAACAATACAAAGTTTCAGTGAACAGTGAACCCTGTAGAACAGCGGTGACGTCATTCAGATTACCCGTGGCCACAGCTAGATTCTCGGTACAAACGGATCCATTTTTTTTTTACCGGATCCGTCGCATCAGTTTTGCCACAATCTGCGACGGATCTATTGCATCAGGCACAAACCTCATTGTTCCTGACTGCAAAAACCAGATGTGTGAAAGTAGACTAACTGGCATACATATTACTGGGGCCTCTGGAGCATACATACTGACAGTGGTGGCGTGTGGGGCATACATACTTACTGGCCCTGGGGACGCTGGAGGCACAGGCTGGCAGGACGCTGGAGGCACAGGCTGGCAGGACGCTGGCAGCATTGCAGCAGCAGAGCCTGAGGGCTCCTCTGGCTGCCTTCTCTTAGTCCCCTGTGTGTCTGATTTTCTTTTATTGCAGGCACAGGGGGACCTGAGAAGACACAAGTGCTGGACTCTCCCCTCCTGCACTCACTCTGCTCTCTCTCCTGCAAGCACACTGCTCTCTCCTGCAAGCACACTGCTCTCCCCTCCTGTACTCACACTGCTCCCCCCTCCTGTACTCACACTGCTCTCTCCTGCAAGCACACTGCTCTCCCCTCCTGTACTCACACTGCTCTCTCCTGCAAGCACACTGCTCTCCCCTCCTGTACTCACACTGCTCTCTCCTGCAAGCACACTGCTCTCCCCTCCTGTACTCACACTGCTCTCTCCTGCAAGCACACTGCTCTCTCCTGCAAGCACACTGCTCTCCCCTCCTGTACTCACACTGCTCCCCCCTCCTGTACTCACACTGCTCTCTCCTGCAAGCACACTGCTCTCCCCTCCTGTACTCACACTGCTCTCTCCTGCAAGCACACTGCTCTCCCCTCCTGTACTCACACTGCTCTCTCCTGCAAGCACACTGCTCCCCCCTCCTGTACTCACACTGCTCCCCCCTCCTGTACTCACACTGCTCTCTCCTGCAAGCACACTGCTCTCCCCTCCTGTACTCACACTGCTCCCCCCTCCTGTACTCACACTGCTCTCTCCTGCAAGCACACTGCTCTCCCCTCCTGTACTCACACTGCTCTCTCCTGCAAGCACACTGCTCTCCCCTCCTGTACTCACACTGCTCTCTCCTGCAAGCACACTGCTCTCCCCTCCTGTACTCACACTGCTCTCTCCTGCAAGCACACTGCTCTCCCCTCCTGTACTCACACTGCTCTCTCCTGCAAGCACACTGCTCCCCCCTCCTGTACTCACACTGCTCCCCCCTCCTGTACTCACACTGCTCTCTCCTGCAAGCACACTGCTCTCCCCTCCTGTACTCACACTGCTCCCCCCTCCTGTACTCACACTGCTCTCTCCTGCAAGCACACTGCTCTCCCCTCCTGTACTCACACTGCTCTCTCCTGCAAGCACACTGCTCTCCCCTCCTGTACTCACACTGCTCTCTCCTGCAAGCACACTGCTCTCCCCTCCTGTACTCACACTGCTCTCTCCTGCAAGCACACTGCTCTCCCCTCCTGTACTCACACTGCTCTCTCCTGCAAGCACACTGCTCTCCCCTCCTGTACTCACACTGCTCTCTCCTGCAAGCACACTGCTCTCCCCTCCTGTACTCACACTGCTCTCTCCTGCAAGCACACTGCTCTCCCCTCCTGTACTCACACTGCTCTCTCCTGCAAGCACACTGCTCTCCCCTCCTGTACTCACACTGCTCTCTCCTGCAAGCACACTGCTCCCCCCTCCTGTACTCACACTGCTCTCTCCTGCAAGCACACTGCTCCCCCCTCCTCTACTCACACTGCTCTCTCCTGCAAGCACACTGCTCTCCCCTCCTGTACTCGCACTGCACTCTCTCGTGCACTCGCACTGCACTCTCTCGTGCACTCGCACTGCACTCTCTCGTGCACTCGCACTGCACTCTCTCGTGCACTCGCACTGCACTCTCTCGTGCACTCGCACTGCACTCTCTCGTGCACTCGCACTGCACTCTCTCGTGCACTCGCACTGCACTCTCTCGTGCACTCGCACTGCACTCTCTCGTGCACGCGCACTGCACTCTCTCGTGCACGCGCACTGCACTCTCTCGTGCACGCGCACTGCACTCCCCTCGTGCACGCGCACTGCACTCCCCTCGTGCACGCGCACTGCTCTCCCCTCGTGCACGCGCACTGCTCTCCCCTCGTGCACGCGCACTGCTCTCCCCTCGCTGCTACTGGCTCACATTTCCTCATTGCAGAACAAACGTTTTTGAAGCAGTCGCTGTGGAGAGGAGCTGGTCACATGTGAGGTTCCTGCGTAGAAGGGGCAGGCAGAGGGGACGTGGCCAGCATCGGGAGAGCAGAGAGAGGGGACAAGGAAGGCATCAATGAGTGTGTGGGGGTGTGGACGACAGCTAAAGGGGCGTAACCAGCAGCATAGATGCCATGGAAGGCATCCAGAGAGTGTGGCCAGCATCCTGAGGAGGCATGACTGGCAGCAAGAGGGGGCGTGGCCGGCAGCGTGCGGGGATGTTTCAGTTGCTTTTCACTGCACTGCGGGATACATAGCTCCCCGCTGTGAGAGCGGGCTGAGGCATAGATCTGGCCACGCCTCCAATTCTGAGCTAAGACTGTCTGTGACTGGTCCTCCCGTAGGTGGGCCGCATCTGGCCCGCGGGCCGCCCCTTGCCCGGGTCTGCTCTAGACAGATCGCTGTTTGGGTTTCTCTTGGAATCTCCAAAAACCAGGATCACTTTATTGAAGCAGACTGAACTTCTTTGGGCACTGCAGAGCATGTTTGATCATATTGGAAAAGGATTGCCGCTGCCAGGATGGAGGCAAGGTAGGGTCAATGTAGTAAATGGTGTAAGCAATAAAACGAGCAGGCAGCTCACCACTTAGGCTATGCTCATACGCTGCATCTTTGACTGCATTTTTGGTGCATTTTTGAGGTCACAAAGATGCAGAATACATGCATTTCCTTCTCCCAGCAAAGTCTGAGGTTTCTATTTTGCTGTCCACACTGGGCACCTTTTGTTGGCTGCATCTTGGCTGCGGTTTTGAAGATGCCGCATGTCAATGCTTTTTGCGTTTTTACCACGTTTGTGAGCCTTTCCAGTCAACAGATTTGATCTAAAAAGTGCATTGGCCGAAACGCGGTAAAAACGTGTCCATAACGGATTGCATTTTTATGCGTTTTTGCCACGGTGCATTTTTTGGTGCATGTTTTGGGACAAAAATGCTGCATCTTTATGTTAAAAAAAAGATGCACTGTGTGAACATACCCTAAGGCCATGTGCGCAAGTTGTGTGTTTTTTTTTTTTTGCGTTTTGGTTGCGTTTTAAGCTGCACTGTGTCCTTGACAAAATGCATGCCTTTGCATCCCTAGCAAAGTCTGTGAGAAATCAACATTTCCTTCCTTATTGTTTTTTTTTTTTCAACAGCGTATTGTTTGACAAATATTTGTCAAAATCTTTGCCTAAAAAACCCCCAGCATGTTCATTCTTTTTGCATTTTGGTCACGTTTTGTCATGCATTGAAATGAATGAGGTATGTCAAAACGCAACTAAAATGTTAGCTGTGCGGTTGCACTGCGTTTTGGTTGCATTTTGGATGCATTTTTGTCAACATAAACGCAGGTCACCCACTTTTCTTCTCTCTGTCTCTCTGTCTCTCTGTCTCTCTGTCTCTCTGTCTCTCTGTCTCTCTGTCTCTCTGTCTCTCTGTCTCTCTGTCTCTCTGTCTCTCTGTCTCTCTGTCTCTCTGTCTCTCTGTCTCTCTGTCTCTCTGTCTCTCTGTCTCTCTGTCTCTCTGTCTCTCTGTCTCTCTGTCTCTCTCCACTTCATGCTCACCGGTGCGACTATCACACTGCTCCTGCAGACTCTCCTGCTTCTGAAAGTGCCAGACGCTCATAAGGCTCATTTCACATTCACTGCTTCCTCCGCCCACCGGCGCCTATTATTGGTTGCAGTCAGACGCACCCCCACGTTGAGTCACAGCTGCTGGTGGGCTGGTCTATATCGTACAGAAAAATAATAAAAAACAACATGCGTTCCCCCTCAATTTTGATACCCAGCCAAGATAAAGCCTCACAGCTGGGGGTGAATATTCTCAGGGCGGGGAGACCCACGTTATTGGGAGCCCCCAAGTCTAAAAATATCAGCCAACAGCCTCCCAAAATTGATTAGATGCGACAGTCGCGGGACTTTACCCAGCTCGTCCCCGGTTGCCCTGGTGCTGTGGCATTCGGGGTAATAAGGAGTTAATGGCAGTCCATAGTTGACACGAAGTCCTAGCTTAGTGATGGCAGGGGTCTATAAGACATCCCTCATCACTAATCAGTAAGTGAAAGAGAGATAAACGCGAACACCGAAAAATCCTTTATTTGAAATAAAAGACAAAAAAAGCACCCTCTTTCACCACTTTATTAACCTCCCCCAAACACCCCTTCAGGACCGACGTAATCCACACAAGGTCCCAGGACGCTTCCAGCTCTGCTACATCTGACACGCACAGCGAGAGCCATAGAACAAGACTGCCCGCTGTGAGCTAAGCGCGACTCACTTCAGTTGCTGCGTGATCAGCGGTGATGTCACTCAAGTTAGCCTCTGCCACAGCTGGACTCCTCCACCTGTGACAGCAAATCATCAAGTGACTGAAGTGAGCAGCGTGATCAGCGGTGCCGTCACTATTAAGGTGATTTGCAGTCACAGCTGGAATCCTTCACCTATGACTGCAAATCAGGCCGCACAATGAGAATGAACTCTGGTGAACCTCTGATGTCCCAACTGCGGGCCCCGCACTACTGCCTGAATTCATTCTCATTGCGCGGCTCTGACTCTGTCTGCTGTCAGCGGACAGTCATGCTCTATGGTGCTCGTTGTGACAGGACAGGGATGTAGCAGAGCTGAATAACTGTGGGACCTCGTGTGGATTACTTTGGACCTGCAGGGTGTGTTGGGGTTAATAAAGTGGTGAAAGAGGGTGTTTTTTTGTATTTTATTCCAAATAAAGGATTTTGGGAGTGTGTTTTATTTGCTTTCATTTACAGATTAGTGATGGGGACGGGGTCTCATAGACAACTGCCATCACTAATCTAGGACTTCGTAGCTATTGTGGGCTGCCATTAACTCCTTATTACCCCGATTGCCACCACACCAGGGCAACGGGAAGACCCAGGTTCAGTGCCAGAATTGGTGCATCTTATGGAGGCACCACTTCTGGGGCGGCTGTGGGCTCCTATTGTTAGGATGGAAAGGGCCAAATGATGGGTCTTCTCACCCTAATAATATCAGCCCTCAGTTGTGTGCTGTGCCTTGGCTAGTTTTAGAAAAAATGAGGGGGGACCCCACGTCTTTTTTTTTTTTTAACAAAAAAATAGATCAAATAATTAAAAAAAAAAAAAAAAGTGTGGGATCCCCTCTATTTTTTTTTTTATAGCCAGCCAAGGTACGGCAGACAGCTGAGAGTTGCAGCTGTTCCAGTGTTGAATATGAAAGATGGGGGCGACCCCACGTCATGTATTGTTTTTTTTTTTTTTTTTGTTTTTTTCCAATAGAAAAAAATTAAAAAAAACAGCTGGCCAAGCTAGCTATCGCTCTATCAAGCTATCCTGTTATTTCTTTCTATCTATTCTACCCGTTCTTTCTTATCTATTCTATATGTTCTTTATATCTATCTATTCTAGCTATCAATTATCCTGTCATATTTTATTTCTCCTTTTAAAAACGCACTGACAGAAATGCATTGAAAATGCATGCGTTTTCACTATCTTTTTTTTGTCAAACGCAGTGTTTACAGTTGTCAAGTCTGTCAGAGGGTTTTTTTTGTCAAATCAAAAACGCAGCTGAAGACCTACCCTTAATTTATGTGGACCAGGAACCCCTGTGCACGGACATCCGAGTATCAGACGGACCAAACTTGTGTATGGAAAAGCGTAATTCCAGCAGCAAGAAAAAAATCCTTCTAAAACGTCTAGTTTATTATAAATGTATTAAAATTCCAGAGCCATAACACCGGTGATGAGCACTGTAGAATTTTAATGTATCTATAATAAACTGATGGTTTTAAAAGTTCTTGCTGCAGGATTTTTTTTATTTCTATATGTATATATCCCTTTCACGACCGGCCGATTTTTCGCTTTCCGTTTTTTGTTTTTTCGCCATTCTTTTTCTGAGAGACGTAACTTTTTTATTTTTCAGTCAATATGGTCATGTGAGGGCTCATTTTTTGCGGAACGAGCTGTACTTTTAAATGAAACCATCAGTTTTACCATATTGTGTACTAGAAAATGGCAAAAAAATTCCAAATGCTGAAAAATTGCAAAAAAAGTGCGATAGCACTATGGTTTTAGAGATATTTTATTCACTGTGTTCACTATATGGTAAAACTGATGTGTGGGTGTGATGCCTCAGGTCAGTGCGAGTTCGTAGACACCAAACATGTATAGGTTTACTTTTATATAAGGGGTTAAAAAAAAATCGGAAGTTTGTCCGAAAAAAGTGGCGCACGTTTTATGCCATATTCCGTGACCCGTAGCGTTCTCATTTTTCGGGATCTTAGGCTCAATGACGGCTTATTTTTTGCGTCTCGAGCTGGCGTTTTTAACGGTACCATTTTTGCGCAGATGCTACGTTTTGATCGCCTCTTATTGCATTTTGCGCAAAAGTTGTGGCGACAAAAAAACGTCGTTTTGGCGTTTGGAATTTTTTTGCCGCTACGCCGTATACTGATCAGATTAATTGATTTTATATTTTGATAGATCGGGCGTTTCTGAACGCGGCGATACCAAATGTGTGTATATTTTTTATTTTTTTAACCCTTTAATTTTCAATGGGGCGAATGGGGGCTGATTTGAACTTTTAGGTTTTTTTGTTTTTTTTTAATTTTTTAAAACTTATTTTTTTACTTTTTTTTTTTATTTTACTAGTCCCCCTAGGGGGCTATTGCGATCAGCATTCCGATCGCTCTGCAGTATCTGCTGATCACAGCTGGAAGGCTGTAAACAGCAGATACGCTGTCTTTCTCTTTTGCTGTGCCCCGGGCACAGCGAAAGTGAAACCAATTAATGTGTAGTACAGGAGTCATCACATGACTCTGTACTACCATGACAACTATCGGGAGTCACGTGATCGCGTCACGTGACTTCCGGTTTCGGCGGTAAGTAAAACTTTACCGCGATTGCGCTTATAATGGCGCTGTCATGTATAGCGCCATATAAGGGGTTAATCGGCACGAGCAGATAACGATTCTGCTCGTGCCTAGCAGGCACACATCTCAGCTGTGAAAATCAGCTGAGATGTGTGCCGATCGCGGCATGCTGCCGCCGGAGGACCGCGGGCAGTAAGATTATGTCATTTAGGACGTAATTTTACGGCCCGCGGTCGTTAAAGGGTTATATATATATATATATAATATATATATATATATATATATATATATATATATATATATATATATATATAAATAAACCCCTTCACCCCCGGCCACTAAAACACCCTTCTGACCGAACCATTTTTTACGATTCTGACCAGTGTCACTTTGACAGGTTATAACTCTGGAACACTTCAATGGATCCCAGTGATTCTGAGGACGTTTTTTCGCGACATATTGTACTTCATGATAGTTGTATATTTAGGCCAATTTTTTTTGCGTTTTTATTTGTGAAAATTTCAGATATTTGGCAAAAAGTTTGAAAATTTTGCAATTTTCAAACTTTGAAATTTTATGCCCATAAATCCGAGAGATATGTCCCACAAAATAGTTACTAAACAACATTTCCCACATGTCTACTTTACATTAGCGTAATTTTTGAAACAATTTTTTGGGGTTAGGAAGTTAGAAGGGGTCAAAGTTCATCAGCAATTTCTCATTTTTTCCAACAGAATTTACAAAACCATTTTTTTTAGGGACCACATCACGTTTGAAGTGACTGAGAGGCCTAGGTGAGAGCAAATACCCAAAAGTGACAACATTATGAAAACTGCACCCCTCAAGCTGCTCAAAACCACATCCAAGAAGTTTATTAACCCTTTAGGGTCTTCACAGGAACCAAAGCAATGATGAGGCTGAAGATATGGCAGCAGTAGCACTGGCAGGAGCTAAGTCCTCTTCTGATGAGGATGAAGATATGACAGCAGTAATACTAGCAGGACACAAATCCTCCTGTTATTGGCCAACCTGTAGCCATCTGCTCAGCCTAACAGCTACCTCAGTCAGAGCTCATTTTTCGTTAGAAAGCTGTGGATAATTCAGCAATATACAATGACTCGGGTCCATATAAACAGCTGAATTTTATTTTCTAATAGCACTGTCTCTCCATTTCATTGAAGTAGCAATGCAATCTGCGATTGGGATAGGCAAAACAGCAAGTTCTTCCACTCCTTTATAAAAATGTCAGGAGTTAAATCCTCATCTTGTAATTTTTTTAGTCGCTGTAAATGGGGGATGAAACAATTCCTTCAATTTGGCCACCTATATCCATTGATCTCCATTGACCTTCATTTAGTGTTCCATGAGGGTTGGCCACGTCTACAAGAAAAGGTTTCAGCTCATGGAATTACTCAATCCTTAAATATATGCCGCCCAGAATGGCTTGAACGACAATTGCTCCTATGCCAGCACGTCTCTTATAGATATAGATAAAATTAATTTTAGAGTTTCTGGCAGCAATAACCAATTTCCTCATCAGAGTTCCAGCATGTCCCTCTTGCAGACTATCTCTTATTGCCGACTCCAGAGTTTGCACAACACAAGTTATAAATGCATGCGATAAATAGGAGAGAGATGTGAAGCAGCTTCAACAAGATCTAAGGCTATGTGCGCACGTTGCATAATTGCATGCAGTTACTCTGCGATCTGCACCGCAGCATAACTGCATGCGTCCTGCGTCCCCAGCATAATCTATGAAGATTATGCAGGAGACGTGCGCACGTGGCGTATTAGAGCTGCTGCCCGAAGCGCGCGTTCTAAGAAGTGACATGTCCCTTCTTTCCTGCGCTCTGCCTGCAGTCCTCGCTCTGTATGGGAGGGGCTGCAGTCAGAGCGCATGAAATCGGCTTTTTTTTTTATTGCACTATGGACTGTTTCTGCAGCGATTTGAAGCGCACGTGTGCTGTTCAAATCGCTGCAGAAATTTCTGCAGGGACAAACGCTACGTGCGCACATAGCCTAATTCTAAAGGATCATTTTGCTGTTCATCTAATATCTGTTTCTTCCTCAGTTACAGAAACAGGACTGTGGCTCCATCTCACACATACTGAATCTGAAATGTTCTTCTAGCTGCTGTTCACCTTCATTATACTCATTCATCATTGTACTTATCATGTTTGAAGCATTGTCAGTTGCAATAGCAAGAACATGTTGTAGCAGTTCTGAAATGGATGCAGGCATTCATTCCTTCCCAGTGTGTTTTTCTCCTTATCTGTAGAGGAGGAGGTTCACTACTTATGTACATAAAGCGCAGCACAGATTCAGCTCAACTAAAAGTCTAGAGCCCTTGATCAGGAATAGAATAGACCTTTATAGGACATTTTAGAACTTTACCAAATTCTTATGGAAACATATTTAGCACATTCTGTATTGACCAACTGTACCCAATTTATTATATATTTTGGAGTCTATTTTATATTGACTCTGACTCCACTGCCCTGCATCTCCTTGTCTAACACTCTGTCTGTAGTACTAGAAAAATGTCCCTGGCTGCCAAAAGAAAGTAATTAGTAGTTAGCCAGCATCAAATAGTTACTGGCATTGTCACTTAAATTGGCAGTAAACAGCTGTGGTGCTGAAGTATCGATTTCCTATATTGTTGTCCCCTGCAGCTGTTTGTGTTACACATGGATCTACATGAAAGCCTACAGAGCCAACTAGTAGACCAGTGTTTAGTAAGGGATCTTTGACAGGTCCTAAGTGGATGCGTTTGTGCGCATGCACACCGTAGCTGTTTTATGGATCTGTGTTTTGTACAGATGTGTGGCATATGGCAGCTCAGTACGACAGCTAGATCAAAGTAAAGGTAAAGTTATAGTTTTTGGAAAAAGACTATTTTAAAAAAACCCCATAAAAAAATGCTTTTCCACACACATTAAAGGAACGCTGCACATAGAAAATGCACAAACATTAAAGCGTTATTCCCATCTTCATACAAGGGTAATTACTGTTTACTAAAATTTTCAGCTGTTTTTGAGATATTAACAATTTTGTTTTTGCTTATGGCTCATGCCATTTGAGGCAGAACCCCCTCCCCCCCCCACTACGGTACTAGACATCAGAACATGTGCAGTGCTTACAAGCTCTTATTTAGTGAACTTGTAAGCACTGTTTTCCAGCTGTCAAGGATTATTGTTGTGCGCCATTACATATTAATCACCGCCAACTTCAGTACTGCTTACAGTAGCGGGGGTCACTCTCCTAGGTTCGGTCATTCCATGTCAAGTGATCCAAATATGAATATTTTTTTTACCTGACGTCTTCAGATTTTTTTTTATTTTTTTTATTTTTTATGAAGTACAACTTTAGTTAATTACAAATTAAAACTTTTGAATTTTTTTTCTTCCTTTTTTTTTTTTTTTTTTTTTTAGTTTTAAAGTTTTAAAAAAGTGTGAATTTTGACCTGGTATAGCTTTACAGTTTTTATCATATCTCGGGCTAGAAGTAAGATAAAGAGGTGAGAGAGGTATCATTTTTCTCAGAACTGTACCGGCTTTCATTTGATATGTCACAAGACTATGTTTCTTTATATTTTGTTTTGGAGAAATTAAATTCAATATTTTGATGCGCAATTGTGAAAAAAACGTATGTTTTAAAATTGTGAAAAATTGCGTGTGTGTTACTTGTGTTCTTGGTTATATTTGTGTAGGGATCCAACTCTTCGGTAGTGTAGTCAGTATCATGAACTGTTCACTCCTGCTATGGGTGGATTTAGCTTTAACCCCTTCAGCCCCCGGGCACGTTCCGTTTTTGTTTTTTTGCTCCTTTTCTTCTGAGAGCCGTAACTTTTTTTATTATTTTGTCAATCTTGCCATATGAGGGCTTGTTTTTTGCGGGAAGAGTTGTACTTTTAAATGAAACCATAGGGTTTACCATATATTGTACTGGAAAACAGCAAAAAAATTCCAAGTGTGAAAAAACTGCAAAAAAAGTGTGATCGCACAATAGTTTTTGGGATGTTTTATTCACCATATGGTAAAACTGATGTATCTATGTGATGCCTCAGGTCGGTGCGAGTTTATAGACACCAAACATGTATAGGTTTACTTGTATCTAAGGGGTTAAACATTTTTCACAAGTTTGTCCAATAAAAGTGGCGCACGTTTTGCGCCATTTTCCGAAACACATAGCGTTCTCATTTTTCGGGATCTATGGCTCAGTGACTGCTTATTTTTTGCGTCTCGAGCTAACATTTTTAATGGTACCATTTTTGAGCAGATGCTACGTTTTGATCGCCTGTTATTGCATTTTGCATAAAACATGCGGCGACCAAAAAACGTAATTTTGGCGTTTGGAATTTTTTTGCCACTACGCCGTTTACCAATCAGATTAATTGATTTTATATTTTGATCGGGCATTTCTGAACGCGGCGATACCAAATATGTGTGTATTTATTTATTTTTTAACCTTTTTTAATTTTCAATGGGGTGAAAGGGGGGTGATTTGAACTTTCAGGTTTTTTTTTTTTTTATTTTTATTTTACTAGTCCCCCTAGGGGGCTATAGCGATCAGCAATCCGATCGCTCTGCACTATCTGCTGATCACAGCTATACAGCTGTAAACAGCAGATACGGTCACTTCCGGTTTCCCTCTGCTCCGTGCCGAGGAAAAACGAAAGTGAAACTTCGTAGCTGCAGGCGTCATCACATGACCCTGTGCTACGATGGCAACCACCGAACGTCATGTGATCACTCACTCACGTGACTTCCGGTGGGGGCGGTGGTAAGTAAAAAACATGGCCGCGCGCATGTAGATCTCGCTGCCAGACTTTGGCAGCGAGATTTAAGGGGTTAAATGTTGTGAGTGGAAGCGATTCCACTCGCAACATGCAGGCACACATGTCAGCTGTTGAAAACAGCTGATATGTGTGCCGACCGCCACCTGCCCGTGGCAGGGGGCGGGGCTTAACGGGACACGATCCTTGACGGATAGATCCGTCCAAGGTTGTGAAGGGGTTAAGCTGCAGAATCACCTCTGAATGTGTGTCACCTGCCAGATTAAGGATCTTTTTTTTTTTTTTTTTTTTTGTAAGTTTTTCTAATTTTTGTTGGCAATATCCAGGATGGATTCTTTTTTTTTTTTTTTTTTTTGCAATGGGCGATTCTTCGATGTTAGTGATTTATTCAAACACTCTATTGTTACATCAGAGTTTATAAAATCCTCTGTGTTGGAAGTAATGTTCTGGCTGCAGAGTATTTTTCTCTTTTGCAAGTTGCTTTCTACAACTGTCACAAGTTTTCATGCCTGCATTGATATATGGATTTATATGAAACATCCAATCTTGTACAGCCCTAAGAATTTTTTTCTTGTTGTGTCAAAAGGATTACAACAGTAATAAAATGCTGTTCCTTGAGAAGTAGCAGCCATTGGTGTGTGAGGAAAATACAGATAACAAGGAAGACGGGTAATAAAGATTTACAGTACACTTGAGATATGACTGTCACTATAAAGTGAGTGTTCGGGCTAGCGCACACACAGCTTTTTCTGTCTGTGGATAAACGCTGTGGTTTTGGCAGTATATTTCTACCCAATTTTCACTATATCTGCATTAGTTTTTTTAATCGCTAGTGAAAACAATGGCAGGCTTTTTTCATATAAATAGTGATAGATCACTGCAATAAACGCAGCATTTACCAGTTGTGCAAGCAGTGATTTACTCACTCTGTGAGGGTTTCAAAAGACACTGCATGTGCTTACCCCATTGAAATGAATGGGGGTTGTTTTTCTGAACAATGATCATTCCGAATAGTGCTGTGTATTAGCCCTTAATAAGTAAAGCATTAAACTATTAATATAAATGTACTCAAACTTTAAATACACCAATATTGTAGCACACAACTCTCTTGATGCCTGTGTAGAGAACGGTTTGTTCAGAAGTGCCCATGTCCATGCGGCCACATGAAAGCTCTGAAGCTCTCTCTTGCTTCCAGATTTTTAAATATGATCCCATTGCGATCCCAACTTGAATTTTGGTACACATGTGGCCAGGAGCTTAGCAGGCATATGTGCATTTTTTTTGAAATTTTTAAATTAAACACTTTTTTTTTTTTTCGGAAATTTGTTTTAAAACTTTGCGTTTGCACGGGTAAAATATTAACAAAGCTACTCTTGTGACATATCTGGTGAAGGCTTGTATAGTTAGAGTAGAATGGTGTTTATTTTGTTTATCTTTTTTCTAGCTTGAGTTATGAGGAGAAATGTAAAGGCAGGCAACACCGAAATTCGCACTTTCCCCAAACTTTGAAAATCAATTAAAAATAAAAAAATATCTAGAATTTTTTTTTCTTTGCATTCACTGACACAAATAACAAAATCTCAAAAGAATTAAAAATATGGAGGTAAAAATCATTGGTTCACTTGACATGGAATGACCCAGTTACATAGTGTAAACAAAAGAAAAGTGTTAATATCTCAAGAATGGTATCAAATTCTAATAGCGCATTTTTTTTAATTTACTATTTATGTTAAAATAACGATCAAACAATATTCATCTATGAAGATAAGAATAACTGTAGACAGTATCACAGCATCTCCCCTCAATCTCCTCCATTTGTCTGATTAAGTCCTGTGTAACATTGAGGAAAGTACTAATTGAATGGTTTGTCTTTAACAGCGACAAGGAGTTGGAGAGCCCAGTGTCTACCATGCGGTGGTGGTTATATTTTTGGAGTTTTTCGCCTGGGGATTGCTGACAACACCCATGTTAACGGTAAGAAAGTTAGAGTATGATTGAATACTAACAAAGGGGGGATTGCTCGGCACCACCTGGATTATTAGACAAATCATGTGCCATGTACCTATCAAATCACCTGAACACACACAACATGGCACAAAGAGGCACCAGACTTATGAATAATAAATAATTAATATGGAATAGACCTTGATGTGTACAAAAAATACAATATTTATTTATTTATAAAGGGTGGCAAAACACTCACAATTTTAAAGTCATTTAAAATCAGACATAAACACTGCCTCCAACATGGGACATATGAATTGCATAGACAAGCATATTGAGGGTAAACACAACAATACTGCACCCTATCTGGGTATTCTTATACAACATCAAGTATATACTCCATCTATGCTAAAAATGTGCTTGTATTGCATCAAGTTGTTACTGGATATCCTGAGACTGTCACCAAATGGTATATAACAAAGGCTAAACTAGCCAAAAATAATAACAATGAGTCCAAACAGTCGCTGAGGAAAGTTACCAAAAACTGCAATACAAGGTCCCGGAGTCACAGTGTGAGAGCCCGACGCGTTACGCCAGTCACGCTGGCTTCATCAGGAGACTTGCGACATTGAGCACAAGCACATTTTTAGCATAGATGGAGTATATACTTGATTTTGTATAAGAATACCCAGATAGGGGCAGTATTGTTGTGTTTACCCTCAATATGCTTGTCTATGCAATTCATATGTCCCATGTTGGAGGCAGTGTTTAATGTTTGTCTGATTTTAAATGATTTTAAAATTATGAGTGTTTTGCCACCCTTTATAAATAAATATTGTATTTTTTTGCACACATCAAGGTCTATTCCATATTAATTATTTCTTATTCATAAGTCTGGTGCCTCTTTGTGCCATGTTGTGTGTGTTCAGAGTATGATTGAATGTTAGAATTCCTCTGCTGTCAGGACATACTGAAGATTAAGTGTTGTCTTGACAGGTTCTGCACCAGACGTTTCCTCAGCACACGTTCTTGATGAATGGTCTGATCCATGGAGTTAAGGTGAAAAACATGGCTGGGAGTATACCGTATCATTGACTTTCATGTAATATATTTCATGAAATATAGTGGTAACATCACTAATAATGACTAATAATTTGTTTTCCAGGGTCTTCTCTCCTTCTTGAGTGCCCCCCTCATTGGAGCATTGTCTGATGTCTGGGGCAGAAAGTCTTTCCTTCTTCTCACTGTTTTCTTTACATGTGCCCCTATACCTCTACTGAAGATAAGTCCATGGTATGAATGAGTAGAAGCTTGGTACCAATAATCTTTTTGGGTGCAAGAGCATGTATTTCATCGATTTCTGTTTATAATAAAATTTGGAAGTTGTGGTATATTTTATGTATGAGGCCTAAGCCACACGGCGAGAAAATCTGTGCTAGTGGAGTGCGATAAAACATCGCATTCCAGTCAGACCAATTCTAGCCTGTCCACCTAACAATAGCCTCTTCTTAAGAAAAATTGATTCCCACCTAGTACTTATAAAGCCTACAATGAACATACAGGAATCCAATAGACATTTTTATATTTCAAAAGTGAAAAATATTTTTATTTTAAGCATAGTGCATAACAATATCATGTAATTTAATGATAATAAGACAACACATTGATGGATATGGGGGGATACGTATAACCGCACCAAATAAAGTAATGGTCTCAGGCCAGTCAGTGATCAAATCTATGTTATTTACAAGGACACAGTCAATACCTATTTTTTAGCGATCACAGGGGAATTTGTGTTAGATAATAGACATTCATATGTTTAAATGTATCCATAAATAGATGCTACTTAGATCCTTATACCTAAATCTTAGGACAAGATGTAACAATGTTAAGGTTAGTGACCATAGGCCACATATACACTATAAATGGATACCATTCAATGCACATATGTCTAACACTCAAAAACTCCCTCACGATTCAATGCCCAGTGGCTGTAATCAGTATTTACCTGAGGCCATGTTGGAATATGTAAAGTAAATCACCCAGTGGTCGGTGGCTGTCACCTAAACCTCTACGCGCGTTTCACCGCTCTGGTTTCGTAAGGAGGCTTGCATATGATGTAGTGACGGCACCTTTTAAAGATCCCGTGATCAGGTTCAGCTGCGTGCGCCTGGTAAGGTGTTCTGGTCGCGCCCACCCATGATGCACACTCCGTGAGCCCGTCGCCTGTTGAGCGTGTCATCCGTCACATGACCGCACTAGTGCGGTCAGGGATCACATGACACGGAGCCGGCAGGGAGACCGGATGTATCATCCAGTCGCCATGCTGACCCTCTGTCAGCAACTCACCCACGGCCGTGTACAGCGCATGGAGCCAGAGCATCCTCCCGTCAACGCACGCACACCAAGCCAGACCACTGGAAATATATTATGAATCTATCATACCACGTAAGTTTCCCTATTAAAGATATTAATACATAATCCAACATTCATAGCCCAGTTTGTATGTATCAAATTAATCACCCTGAACATGGCCATGAATTAACAAATCCTGAAACAATGAATCAAGATCAAATATATATTTTATAAATTTTAAAAATTAACCTTCATGACATTTCATAGTACATGTACAGTACAGACAAAGTTTGGACACACCTTCTCATTCAAAGAGTTTTCTTTATTTTCATGACTCTAAAAATTGTAGATTCACATTTAAGACATCAAAACTATAAATTAAAACATGTGGAAGGAAATACTTAAAGTGTGAAACAACTGAACATATGTCTTATATTGTAGGTTCTTCAAAGTAGCCACCTTTTGCTTTGATTACTGCTTTGCACACTCTTGGCATTCTCTTGATGAGCTTCAAGAGGTAGTCACTGGAAATGGCCTTCCAACAGTCTTGAAGGAGTTCCCAGAGATGCTTAGCATTTGTTGGCCCTTTTGCCTTCACTCTGCGGTCCAGCTCACTCCAAACCATCTCGATTGGGTTCAGGTCTGGTGACTGTGGAGACCAGGTCATCTGGCGTAGCACCCCATTACTCTCCTTCTTAGTCAAATATCCCTTACACAGCTTGGAGGTGTGTTTGGGGTCATTGTCCTGTTGAAAAATAAATGATGGTCCATCTAAACGCAAACCGGATGGAATAGCATGCCACTGCAAGATGCTGTGGTAGCCATGCTGGTTCAGTATGCCTTCAATTTTGAATAAATCCCCAACAGTGTCACCAGCAAAGCACCCCCACACCATCACACCTCCTCCTCCATGCTTCATGGTGGGAACCAGGCATGTAGAGTCCATCCGTTCACCTTTTCTACCAAGACACAGTGGTTGGATGCAAAGATCTAAAATTAGGACTCATCAGACCAAAGCACAGATTTCCACTGGTCTAATGTCCATTCCTTGTGTTCTTTAGCCCAAACAAGTCTCTTCTGCTTGTTGCCTGTCCTTAGCAGTGGTTTCCTAGCAGCTATTTTAACATGAAGGCCTGCTGCACAAAGTCTCCTCTTTATAGTTGTTCTAGAGATGAGAAGGTGTGTCCAAACTTTTGGTCTGTAGTGTATATAGTTCATTGTAAGCAAGAATAACATTTCTCATATGTAGTGCTCATGCTCAAAATATTAACTAGTGGGCATATGACATGCTGGGTTCCTTCAGGCATACATCTCCCAGGGGATTCATCATTCTTTATACGGTGGTTTTTGCGAGGTTATACTAGTCATTGGGAACTAAAAAGATCAAAGATAGAAAAATATTTTAAGTTAAAAAACACATAAGTGATGAAAACAAGCATTAAAATTCGCGCTAACCTGATAGATAGCATGCTGTTATTGTAATGCGAGACTCTTTTCACTCGCACCCATTCAAGTGAATGGGGAGAGAAAAATTGCACTGCACTCGCGGTACACCGGTGTACCGCGCGTGCAGAGCGAGAATCGCAATAGCCGGCTACGGAGGAGAGAGGGAGAGAAATCCCCCCCCCCCCCCCGCAGCTGAGGTCCGCTCGCATAGTCTGAACTCAATCGCTGGGATACTAGCATGACACTCGGCTCCTGCTGTGCTGCCAGCGCGAGCCGAGTGTCATGCGAGCATCGCACTAGTGCCCCGTGTGGCCCTGGCATAAAAAGGGATTAACTTGAATTTTTAAATGAGTAAAATTGCAAAGTGGTTGTAAATAAAAGCATCTTTCCGAGAGGAGGAATTTTTGATGTGATCGTGTACGGCTTATTTTCTTAAGCTATTAGCCCCCCTGCAGGTTCAGAGTGGCCGTTTACCTAGATAAGGAGCGCTTGAAGCTTGCAGGGTCTATGCAGTAAACCAGCGGTCCCAAACCTGTGGCTCGGGAGTCACATGTGGTTCATGTGCTTGTGCTGTGTGACTCGGTTGTGTAGCAGCTTGATACTTTAGCACCAGATACGGTGCAGACCAAAAGTTTGGACACACCCTCTCATACAAAGAGTTTTCTTTATTTTCATGACTCTGAAAATTGTAGATTCACATTGCAGGCATCAAAACTATGAATTAACACATGTGGAGTGAAATACTTAACAAAAAAGTGTGAAACAACTGAAAATATGTCTTATATTCTAGGTTCTTCAAAGTAGCCACCTTTTGCTTTGATTACTGCTCTGCACACTCTTGGCATTCTCTTGATGAGCTTCAAGAGGTAGTCCCCGGAAATGGTCTTCCAACAGTCTTGAAGGAGTTCCCGGAGATGCTTAGCACTTGTTGGTTCTTTTGCCTTCACTCTGCGGTCCAGCTCATCTCAAACCATCTCGTTTGGGTTCAGGTCTGGTGACTATGGAGGCCAGGTCATCTGGCATAGCACCCCATTACTCTCCTTTTTAATCAAATAGCCCTTACACAGCCTGGAGGTATGTTTGGGGTTATTGTCCTGTTAAAAAAATAAATGATGGTCCAACTAAACGCAAACCGGATGGAGTAGCATGCCGCTGCAAGATGCTACGGTAGCTATGCTGGTTCAGTATGCCTTCAATTTTGAATAAATCCCCAACAGTGTCACCAGCAAAGCACCCCCACACCATCACACCTCCTTCTCCATGCTTCACGGTGGGAACCAGGCATGAAGAGTCCATCCGTTCACCTTTTCTGTGTCGCACAAAGACACAGTAGTTGGATCCAAAGATCTCAAATTTAGACTCATCAGACCAAAGTACAGAATTCCACTGGTCTAATGTCCATTCCTTGTGTTCTTTAGCCCAAACAAGTCTCTTCTGGTTTTTGCCTGTCCTTTAGCAGTCAGTGGTTTTTTAGCAGCTATTTTACCATGAAGGCCTGCTTCACAAAGTCTCCTCTTAACAGTTGTTCTAGAGATGTGTCTGCTGCTAGAACTCTGTGTGGCATTGACCTGGTCTCTTATCTGAGCTACTGTTAACCTGCGATTTCTGAGGCTGGTGACTCGTATAAACTTATCCTCCGCAGCAGAGGTGACTCTTGGTCTTCCTTTCCTGGGGCGGTCCGCATGTGAGCCAGTTTCTTTGTAGCGTTTGATAGTTTTTGCCACTGCACTTGGGGACACTTTCAAAGTTTTCCCAATTTTTCGGACTGACTGACATTCATTTCTTAAAGTAATGATGGCCACTCGTTTTTCTTTACTTAGCTGCTTTTTTTTTCTTGCCATAATACAAATTCTAACAGTCTATTCAGTAGGACTATCAGCTGTGTATCCACCAGACTTCTGCACAACACAACTGATGGTCCCAACCCCATTTATAAGGCAAGAAATCCCACGTATTAAACCTGACTGGGACACCTGTGAAGTGAAAACCATTTCCGGTGACTACCTCTTGAAGCTCATCAAGAGAATGCCAAGAGTGTGCAAAGCAGTAATCAAAGCAAAAGGTGACTACTTTGAAGAACCTAGAATACAAGACATATTTTCAGTTGTTAAACACTTTTTGGTTCAGTATTTCATTCCACATGTGTTAATTCATAGTTTTGATGCCTTCAATGTGAATCTACAATTTTCAGAGTCCTGAAAATAAAGAAAACTCTTTGAATGAGAAGGTGTGTCCAAACTCTTGGTCTGTATTGTATAACAAAAAGATATGTAGGTGTCCAGATGGTGACTTTTTTGAGCATCCACACACAGAAGAGCAGATCTATAATCAAATATACTGGAGAAGCAGGAAGGGGCAATAATATGGTAAGCTGACAGAGAGGGGCTTGAAGCTGGGCGCATTAGTGTGATGGGAGTGCCTGACACAAGAATACCAAATGGTGGGAGCTCCTGGATGTAAGTATACTGCCTAGAAGGATAAGGGGACACATGTTCTCAGTTGGTTTTGTATTGGAATGATTTAGTTGTCATGTCTTTGGTAATGAGGTACTTAGTTCTACCATTGTGTGGGATTGCAGTGCTTGATGGTGCTTGCGACAATCTTTGAGCTCAGTGTGGTTCTCAAGGTAGTAAAGGTTGGGGACCACTGCTTTCGAGCCTGCTCGTGCTGTCTCCTGTCAGAATCCGACCAGCTACGGTCTGCCTTTGCTTCTCCCATGCTGCAGAGACAAAGCTGTCTCTGTTATCTGCCTGGATATGCATTCAATTCAGACCAGCTTTGCACCATGTAGCTGGTCTGACCTGTCAACGCTCAGAGCACACTGGCAACCAGGAAACCGGAGCAATGCATTATTGAAGCAATAATATCAGACAACCCCCTATAGCAATGAACACTAAATATTATTAAAGGGAATCTGTCAGCAGGATTTCACACCCTAAACAATGTGCATGTACCTATTTCAAAGACAAGACCAGGAATAGCTTTCCATTACTGAGAAATCAGATTTTTAATTGATATGCAAATAAGGCTTTAGTTTTGAACGCTCTGTCACTCCAGCTCTATTCCTCACCCAGAACCACCTCCTTCTGCTTGACTGATGGCTCCTTTAGCTCAAGTCACGCAGCATGATGGCTGTCATTTACACATGAGGCGGTAGGGAATAGAGGTGAAGTGACAGAGGCTTCAGAACTACAGCCTCATTTGCAAATCAATTGAAACTGACTTGTCGAGAATGGCCTGGCCATGTAACTTTGAAAGAGCTACATGTGCATCTAGTTTTGAAGCTGACATTCTGCTGACAGATTCCCTTTTAAATGCTATGAGATGCCATGCGGAGACCGTATCTATCTGCCCGGCATATTTATTGTGGAGTTTGTACTGGGTCCATGTTAGATCACAGCCACTATATGCAATAAAGCTGTATGTTGAGTTATATTTCAGGATAGAAGATGTACTCTACATATTCACACCATGTTGCATGTGTATTTGACCTATCTATGGGGTTTAATGGGCCAGACAGATGTCGAGTGTTATTTCTCTGTTGGCCAGAGGTGGAAGCCCCGTCCAGCCATCTCCCTTCATAAATCCATTCTAGTTTTTACATCTGCAGTCTTCTCCAGGCTTTCTGACACTTCAGAGAGCCAGTGTCATCACACGGCGGTGCTGCTGCTTCACAGTCACTGATTTGTATTGGGGTTATAGTTTTGGTCCATAAGATCTAATGCCATTTCTGTTGAGTATTTCTGTATGTATGCTGTTATTGAAAGGAAGGTGGGGGTTTGTGTGGTTTTTTTTTTTATATATAATATATATATTATGACTTCTGCTTGTGATGTGTGGACATTTATATGTTTATAATAACAAAAATGAATCTCTTCCTACTGTGGAGAGGCAAACCTGATTTTGTTTTCTATGTTTTCCCACAGGTGGTATTTTGCAGTGATTTCTATGTCAGGCGTCTTTGCTGTTACTTTTTCTGTGATTTTCGCTTATGTGGCAGATATTACCCAAGAGCATGAACGAAGCACAGCTTACGGATTGGTGAGTACCTTATGTCCTGCATTTTTCACTTCCACAATTTATTTTTTTTCCTTTTTGTATGACATTAACAATTACCCAACATTGGATGTACTGGTACATTCTATTTTCCAGGGTATTTCTGCAAATGAATGTACTGTACCAGTACATCCTGTCGATTTATGTAGTCCCAAGAGTGGTGCGTGCACCATCGACATCGGGAGCTCAGCTTAAAGAGAACCTGTCACTGGATGTTCATAATACTCGCCTAACAATCGGTGCAGAGCAGACTGGTCAGATGGGCTTCTCCGTTCTCCGGGTCCTGTGCCTCCTCTTTCGGCTATCTTTGTCCTCTTTCGGTAGCTAGCGTGGATGACTCGTTCTACGTCATCTACACTAGCCAACAGTTAGGTCCTGTGCAGGCGCACTTTGATCTGCCCTGAATCGCATTTGGGGGAACTATCCTGAACAATGGGAAATTATTTTCTGTAAATTACCAGAAACATTAGGACAATGGGGAATTGTTTTGTGTAACTTCTTACACACACACACACACACACGTGCATATTCAACAATTCCCCTTTACAATCCCCCGTTATCAAGAGCACATCAATTAAATTTGAGGGAAGTGATGGGCTGAGATCTATTTGCCCATACAACCCTATTTTGAACTGGTAACAGTTCAGGATGGAATGAAGGATAATTCTGCACTTAGCTACTTGGACATCACCCCTCATGGCCATCACTTTTTCCCTGCCCATCCCCGTAGCCCAACGTCTCCTGCACAGAATACACTGTCATTGTTTTTCTTGGTTGAAGCTCTTTGTTGTCTCTATTTTGCTCTCTTGTCGTTGCCAAGCTTTAAGTATCCGCCTATCCCAAAGTTGTTTTGTTTTTTCCAGTTTGACTGATCAGACTCTGGATTGACTTCACTCTCAGTTCATAGACCCACATAGCGCCTCATTTTTGGGGTACAATCAATCGTGGAATGGCATCCTTTCAGCAGGGGCACAATCTGCCTCCTACACATCTTTAATCTTGTGTTGGTTCAGGAATGAAGCTGTTTGTTGTCTTTTCTCTACTGTCGTGTCATTGACTATCTTAATTTATCCACATATACAAAAGTCGTCTTTTTCCAAGTTTAAATAGTCAGATTCTGGAATGGCTTTGGGATCTCCTAGCAGATTCAGAACACGAAATGAATGCTGTTATGGTTAGGATAAAATTCCTCTAGCATCTCCGGACAATTTGGCAGATTCAAAGTGGTGTGATCCCTTTCCCGCCTATCTTCATATCCCCAATTGTCATTCTGACCCTGGAAGAGTCTGCTACCTCAGTACTCCATTAGTGACATGTCACTTCTTAGAACGCAGCGCTTCGGGCAGCAGCCGAAGCGCTGCGCTCCAAGACGCCACGTGCGCATGGCCCCTGCACAATCTCCATAGACTGTGCAGGGGACGCAGGACGCATGCAGTTACGCTGCGCTACAAAGCGCAGCGTAACTGCATGTATGTACGCAACGTGCGCACATAGCCTTAGTGTTTTGAGTGAATTTTAGTGAACGTTCCAACTCTCCCGTGCTGTCTGGAGACATGGACACTGTTGCCACTGTCTCCTATGCCATTCCCAAAATACAAATCTGTTTCGGGGGCAAGGTTAACTTGCTATTCGTGCCAGACCGAGACAGATTACAATTGACTTTTTGCAAATCTGCAACGATTTGCGTCTGTTGCAGCTAGATCCTCTGTAAGTGTGTTAACCAGTCATGAGTTGATGCAGCTCTGTTCTTGAATTGATTTGATCTCCGTGTACAGTCAGAGGAGCTCTCTGTCTGTGTCCGAATAATAAGTTTCTTTTTCCAAGGATCTAAATTCCAACACACAGATTTCCCTACCCCTCTTGTCTGTACCTGGGCCCTTTCTTACAGTTGTGTTTCTAGTGTGTGTACTTGTTTAACAGGAACTTGTCACCATTTTTTCGGCCTGTAAGCTGCGGCCACCACCACTGGGCTCTTATATACAGCATTCTAACATGCTGTATATAAGAGCCCAGGCCGCTGTGTAGAACATAAAAAACACTTTATAATACTCACCTAATAGTCGTGCTGCGGTGGAGTTGGGTCAGATGGGCGTCTCCATTGTCCGGTGCCACCTCTTTCGGCCATCTTTGTCTTCCTTCTTCTGTAGCCAGGGTGCATGACGCGTCTCTCATTCACACTCGCCGGCGTTGAGGTCCTGCGCAGGCGCACTTTCATCTGCCCTTAGCAGGGCAGACCAATGTATTGTAGTGCGCATGCGCGGGAGCGGCGAGTGTGTATGACTTAGGATGTGTCATTCACACAGGCTTCAGGAGGAGGATGAATATGGCCGAAAGAGGAGGCACCGGAGACGCCCATATGGCCCATCTCCACCACAGCGCGACCATTAGGTAAGTATTATAAAGGTGTTTTTTTTTATATTCTACACAGCGGCCTGGGCTCTTATATACAGTTACAATGCTTATATATGTTACAATGCTGTATATATGGTAACAGGATCCCTTTAATGTTCTCCACACAACAATGGCAGTGTAAGCTATCCAGTGTGGAAACGTACTCTGCCATTCTTGTTCTAGCAAGTGTTTCCACGTATTCTGGCTTCCAAATGGTGTCCTACAAGGTATGCACTAGTTTGGCCAGCATTTGGAGGGTGATTGTTTGTTTTGTGGAAAATGCTTTTACTTATACGTAACTTGTCATGTATGTATGCTTGGTCCAGCAAAGAGGACCAGAGTGTCTCTGCAGACGTGTATGTTGTGGGAAGTATAGGGTTGAATGTGCTATTTTTAGACAGATGCTTTAATGTGGAAAAGCTCTTGTTCGGTGGCCATCTCACTCAGTGTCTATTCCTCCGTCCTTTCTGCGCTGCTTAGAAAAGATCCTTTTCGCCGGAATGCCTTTTTTTTCCCGACCAGACGGATTTCTAAGATCAACCTGAATGTTGATTGTATTTGAACAATGCCATTCAACTCTCTACCTCATCGTCCTCCGTGCGCGTTGTAGAGAGCGTACAACGGAATCAGGAAAAATGTTAACACATGACTAAATCAAACCAAAGATTGGTTTTTCTGTGTTTTTAGATTTTGTCGCATAAATAGCCCATGTTGCAATACTGTATCACCTGTCTGAACTATCAAGACTTTGAATGCACAGAATAACACAACCCCTGTGTACCCCTGTCCGCATCCCTCCAGCCTGATCATTTCACCGATGAGGACCACAAATCATAACAGAGCAAAACACGAAACAAATTCCCAACAATGGGGCTGACTCGCCAGTGTTAATGGCGATATTTTGCATCTACGGGTGTATTGAGCATGATAAAAAGTACCAGATTATAAAGAAAATATTGCAAGGGCAAAACCGGAATAGTTGGGTAAGTGAGGTGATAGGCTAGCCTTAAATGTGTTTCTAGGGCACGCTTAAAGTTGAGGGTATTTTGAATTAAGCTAATTATTCTGGATAGTGAGTTCCAGAGAATTGGCGCAGGTCGTGAGAAGTCTTGGAGACGGGAGTGGGAGGTACAGTTTATAGAGCAGGGGTCTCAAACTCTGCTGGGTGTATGGGCCGCACAGAGAAAAAAAATAATTTGCAGGGATGCTTTCTTTCTTTGTCGCTCCATTGGGAGACCCAGACAATTGGGTGTATAGCTATGCCTCCGGAGGCCGCACAAAGTATTACACTTAAAAGTGTTAAGCCCCTCCCCTTCTGCCTATACACCCCCCGTGCTCCCACGGGCTCCTCAGTTTTTTGCTTTGTGCGAAGGAGGTCAGACACGCACACACAGCTCCACAGATTGGTCAGCAGCAGCTGCTGACCATGTCGGATGGAAGAAAAGTGGGCCCATATAGAGCCCCCAGCATGCTCCCTTCTCACCCCACTCTTGTCGGTGGTGTTGTAAGGTTGAGGTATCCATTGCGGGTACGGAGGCTGGAGCCCACATGCTGTTTTTCCTTCCCCATCCCCCTTAGGGCTCTGGTGGAAGTGGGATCCTATCGGTCTCCAGGCACTGAGACCGCGCTTCATCCACAACTCCTGTGGAGCCTGCTGGATAGGAGCCGGGTATCGTTCAGGGACATGGCCCTGCTACTTGGAGGTACTCTGTATCCCGGTGGGGACCGCGCACAGCAACACTCCAGCTTTGCTGGGTGTGCTAGTGCACCGGGGACCACGGCGCTGACCGGGTTAATATGTGCCATTACACACTCAGCGTTGCTGAGTGTGTTTATGTATAGGGACTGCCGCACTGACCGCCGCGGCCATGGAAACACTGCGGCGCGGCTGGGACTTTAGTGCGCCGGGGACTTTCACGCCGGCCGCGCTTTTACGGCGGCCGCGTTTATTACTAGAGTCCCCGGCTTTTTGCGGCCTAGTTTCCTTTCCTCCCGCCCACAGCCCTGACAGGCAGGGGAAGGGCGGGACGCTGCACAGAACGAGCAGCACTGAGGGCTGGAGCATGCTTTGCATACTCCACCTCCCTCACTGTGCACAGTGCGGGCACCAGTTCCCGCACTTTCTGGGTCACGCCCACGGCTCCCTCCTCTCCTCAGGACGCCGGCAGCCATTCCTGTCAGCTCCTCGGACGCAGCAGAGGGGGACAAAGTCTGGGAGACCCAGGCAGGGACTCTGGTGGCCTCACAACCGCTTTAGGCGGGTGGTAAGCAGCACCTGTGGTGCTAGCCCCATTGTGCAGTAGTGTAACATTATATGTTTATGATATATATGTTTTACACTGTATGGTGCACAGTTGATTTCTGGCTATATACCCTATTGTGTTACTCAGGGAAGATAATAGCATGGCGCCCACGAAAGGCAGGGGTGCCAAAACACAGGCTTATTATGTTGCCTGCGCCGCATGTACGACCCCGCTACCGGCAGGTTCCACTGACCCTCATTGTGTGCACTGTTCGGCCCCTGTGGCACTTACTCAGCCGGAGCCTCTGCTAAGAGGGGCCCATGGGGAGCCACCTGCTAACACTGTTCAGGTGACGGGGACGGAGTTTGCAAAACTCTCTGAGACTATGGCTAAGATACTAGAAGCCTTGCAGTCCAGGCCGATATCTCAGCACAGGGACTCTGTTGAATCTTTGTTCCCTGGCCCACCTCAGCTGGACCAACAATGTCCTCCCGGGGTATCTCATGGATCCCAGGCTGAGGGTTCTGACACAGACCCCAGCCCCAGACCGACTAAGCGAGCTCGCTTAGATTTTCCCTCGACATCATCATATTGTGCAGGGTCTCAGAGGGGGGAATCTCTGGTTGATGATGCGGAGACAGCTGATCAGGATTCTGATCCTGAGGCCGCTCTCAATCTTGATACTCCGGACGGGGACGCCATAGTGAACGACCTTATTGCGTCCATCAATCGTATGTTGGATATTTCTCCCTCAGCTCCTCCGGTGGAGGAGTCAGCTTCTCAGCAGGAGAAATTCCGTTTCAGGTTTCCCAAGCGTACACCGAGTATGTTTCTGGACCACTCTGATTTCAGAGAGGCAGTCCAGAATCACCATGCTTGTCCAGATAAGCGTTTTTCTAAGCGCCTTAAGGATACACGTTATCCTTTTCCCCCTGACGTGGTCAAAAGTTGGGCTCAGTGTCCCAAAGTGGATCCTCCAATCTCCAGACTGGCAGCTAGATCCATACTTGCAGTGGAAGATGGGGCTTCACTCAAAGATGCCACTGACAGGCAGATGGAGCTCTGGTTGAAATCCATCTATGAAGCTATCGGCGCTTCTTTTGCCCCAGCGTTCGCAGCCGTATGGGCGCTACAAGCTATCTCAGCAGGTCAAGCGCAAATTGACGCAGCCACACGCACGTCCGCGCCACAGGTGGCGTCCATAACCACTCAGACGTCGGCATTTGCGTCTTACGCTATTAATGCTGTCCTGGACTCTGCGAGCCGTACGGCGGTTGCAGCCGCCAATTCGGTGGTACTCCGCAGGGCCTTGTGGCTACGGGAATGGAAGGCAGATTCTGTTTCCAAAAAGCGCTTAACCAGTTTGCCAATTTCTGGCGACCGATTGTTTGGCGAGCGTTTGGATGAAATCATCAAACAATCCAAGGGAAAGGATACATCCTTACCCCAGCCCAAACCGAACATACCCCAACAGAGGAAGGGGCAGTCGAGGTTTCGGTCCTTTCGGGGCGCGGGCAGGTCCCAATTCTCCTCGTCCAAAAGGCCTCAGAAAGATCAAAGGAACTCTGACGCATGGCGGTCTAAGTCACGTCCTAAAAAGGCCACCGGAGGTGCCGCTACCAAAGCGGCTTCCTCATGACTTTCGGCCTCCTCACTCCGCATCTTCGGTCGGTGGCAGGCTCTCCCGCTTTTGCGACGCCTGGCTGCCACGGGTAAAAGACCGTTGGGTGAGAGACATTCTGTCTCACGGTTACAAGATAGAGTTCACCTCTCGTCCCCCGACTCGATTCTTCAGGTCATCCCCGCCTCCCGAGCGAGCCGAGGCTCTTCTGCAGGCGCTGGGCACTCTGAAGGCAGAAGGAGTGGTGGTCCCTGTTCTTCTTCAGCAACAGGGCCACGGTTTTTACTCCAACTTGTTTGTGGTCCCAAAGAAGGACGGGTCTTTCCGTCCTGTCCTGGACCTGAAACTTCTCAACAAACACGTAAAGACCAGGCGGTTCCGGATGGAATCCCTCCGCTCCGTCATCGCCTCAATGTCCCAAGGAGATTTCCTTGCATCGATCGATATCAAAGATGCTTATCTCCACGTACCGATTGCTCCAGAGCACCAGCGCTTCTTGCGCTTCGCCATAGAAAACGAACACCTGCAGTTCGTGGCACTGCCGTTCGGCCTGGCAACAGCCCCACGGTTTTTCACCAAGGTTATGGCTACTGTAGTAGCGGTCCTCCACTCTCAGGGTCACTCGGTGATCCCTTACTTGGACGATCTCCTGATCAAGGCACCCTCTCAAGAGGCATGCCAACACAGCCTCGACGCTACCCTGGAGACTCTCCAGAGTTTCGGGTGGATCATCAATTTTCCAAAGTCAAATCTGACACCGGCCCAATCGCTCACATACCTTGGCATGGAGTTTCATACCCTCTCAGCGATAGTGAAGCTTCCGCTGATCAAGCAGCGGTCACTACAGACAGGGGTACAATCTCTCCTTCAAGGCCAGTCACACCCCTTGAGGCGCCTCATGCACTTCCTGGGGAAGATGGTGGCAGCAATGGAGGCAGTTCCTTTCGCGCAGTTTCACCTGCGTCCTCTTCAATGGGACATCCTACGCAAATGGGACAGGAAGCCGACGTCCCTCGACAGGAACGTCTCCCTCTCTCAGGCGACCAAAGCTTCCCTTCGGTGGTGGCTTCTTCCCACTTCATTATCGAAGGGGAAATCCTTCCTACCCCCATCCTGGGAGGTGGTCACGACGGACGCGAGTCTGTCAGGGTGGGGAGCGGTTTTTCTCCACCACAGGGCTCAGGGTACGTGGACCCAGCAAGAGTCCTCGCTTCAGATCAATGTTCTGGAAATACGGGCAGTGTATCTTGCCCTGAAAGCGTTCCAGCAGTGGCTGGAAGGCAAGCAGATCAGAATTCAGTCGGACAATTCCACAGCGGTGGCATACATCAACCACCAAGGCGGCACACGCAGTCGGCAAGCCTTCCAGGAAGTCCGGCGGATTTTGATGTGGGTGGAAGCCACGGCCTCCACCATCTCTGCAGTTCACATTCCAGGCGTGGAAAACTGGGAAGCAGATTATCTCAGTCGCCAGGGCATGGACGCAGGGGAATGGTCCCTTCACCCGGACGTGTTTCAGGAGATCTGTTGCCGCTGGGGGGTGCCGGACGTCGACCTCATGGCGTCCCGGCACAACAACAAGGTACCGACGTTCATGGCACGGTCTCAAGATCCCAGAGCTCTGGCGGCAGACGCCTTAGTTCAGGATTGGTCGCAGTTTCAGCTCCCTTATGTGTTTCCTCCGCTGGCACTGTTGCCCAGAGTGTTACGCAAGATCAGGGCCGACTGCCGCCGCGTCATCCTCGTCGCTCCAGACTGGCCGAGGCGGTCGTGGTACCCGGATCTGTGGCATCTCACGGTCGGCCAACCGTGGGCACTACCAGACCGACCAGACTTGCTATCTCAAGGGCCGTTTTTCCATCTGAATTCTGCGGCCCTCAACCTGACTGTGTGGCCATTGAGTCCTGGATCCTAGCGTCTTCAGGGTTATCTCAAGACGTCATTGCCACTATGAGACAGGCTAGGAAACCAACGTCCGCCAAGATCTACCACAGGACGTGGAAAATTTTCCTGTCGTGGTGCTCTGCTCAGGGTTTTCCTCCCTGGCCTTTTGCCTTGCCCACTTTTCTGTCCTTCCTTCAATCTGGACTGGAAAAGGGTTTGTCGCTCGGCTCCCTTAAGGGACAAGTCTCAGCGCTCTCTGTGTTTTTCCAGAAGCGCCTAGCCAGACTTCCACAGGTACGCACGTTCCTGCAGGGGGTTTGTCACATCGTTCCTCCTTACAAGCGGCCGTTAGAACCCTGGGATCTGAACAGGGTGCTGATAGTTCTTCAGAAACCACCATTCGAGCCAATGAGAGATATTTCTCTCTCACGCCTTTCGCAGAAAGTGGTTTTTCTAGTAGCAGTCACTTCACTTCGGAGAGTGTCTGAGCTAGCAGCGCTGTCATGCAAAGCCCCTTTCCTGGTTTTTCACCAGGACAAGGTGGTTCTGCGTCCGGTTCCGGAATTTCTCCCTAAGGTGGTATCCCCCTTTCATCTCAATCAGGATATCTCCTTACCTTCTTTTTGTCCTCATCCAGTTCACCAATGTGAAAAGGATTTGCACTTGTTAGATCTGGTGAGAGCACTCAGACTCTACATTTCTCGTACGGCGCCCCTGCGCCGCTCGGATGCACTCTTTTTGTCCTTGTCGCTGGCCAGCGTAAAGGGTCACAGGCTTCCAAATCAACCTTGGCTCGGTGGATCAAGGAGCCAATTCTCGAAGCCTACCGTTCGGCTGGGCTTCCGGTTCCCTCAGGGCTGAAGGCCCATTCTACCAGAGCCGTGGGCGTGTCCTGGGCTTTGAGGCACAAGGCTACGGCTCAGCAGGTGTGTCAGGCGGCTACCTGGTCGAGCCTGCACACTTTCACGAAACACTATCAGGTGCATACCTATGCTTCGGCGGATGCCAGCCTAGGTAGACGAGTCCTTCAGGCGGCGGTTGCCCACCTGTAGGAAGAGGCCGTTTTACGGCTCTTACGAGGTATTATTTTACTCACCCAGGGACTGCTTTTGGACGTCCCAATTGTCTGGGTCTCCCAATGGAGCGACAAAGAAGAAGGGAATTTTGTTTACTTACCGTAAATTCCTTTTCTTCTAGCTCCAATTGGGAGACCCAGCGCCCGCCCCTGTTTTTTTGTGTACACATGTTGTTCATGTTGAATGGTTTCAGTTCTCCGATATTCCTTCGGATTGAAGTTACTTTAAACCAGTTTATAATTATTTTTCCTCCTTCTTGCTTTTGCACCAAAACTGAGGAGCCCGTGGGAGCACGGGGGGTGTATAGGCAGAAGGGGAGGGGCTTAACACTTTTAAGTGTAATACTTTGTGCGGCCTCCGGAGGCATAGCTATACACCCAATTGTCTGGGTCTCCCAATTGGAGCTAGAGGAAAAGGAATTTACGGTAAGTAAACAAAATTCCCTTCTTTCATGACAAACTGACATTTTTATTGGTACCATTTTTCTTTTCTTTTTTTTTTTTTTTTTTACACACGCCTGTGGATCACTGTTTTTGAACCTGTTTCACTTGCTTATTATAACAAACGTGCACGTTTTTTGTTTTTAAAAAAAATATTTATATATGTAATACATTTTTGACAGAAAAAAAAGTCATGCCTTATTTTATTCATTTTTTTTTTTTTAACCCATTTTATCCCTTTCTTGTAACTAATAATGTTACATTCAGCACCATATAGTAATTTTGGCCAACATTTTTTAATAATGTTCCCATCCTATAGTAATGTGCCCATCCTTGTCCCCATCCTATAGTAATATGCCCTTCCTTGTCCCCATCCTATAGTAATATGCCCTTCCTTGTCCCCATCCTATAGTAATGTCCCCAGCATTGTCCCATCCTGTAGGAATGTGCCCATCCTTGTCACCATCCTATAGTAATATGCCCATCCTTGCCCCATTCTATAGTAATATGCCCATCCTTGTCCCCATCCTGTAGTAATATGCCCATCCTTGTCCCCATCCGACAATAATGTCCCCAGCATTGTCCCATCCTGTAGTAATGTGCCCATCCTTGTCCCCATCTTGTAGTAATGTCCCCCTCTCCCTGTCATGTCTCTCCTCCATAAATAGAACATTTGGTAGCTGCTTCCAATCAAAAAGCTGCTCATTTCACAAACTTTACTTGCTTGTATTTCACTGGCTTTAATTTGTGTAGGAAAATCCTAGCGATTGGTGCGCTTTAATGAGAATTGATGGGTTTCTGGAAGTAGCAGGGAAGGAGTTAAATGTATTATTACACGATGGGCCTAGGTTAGGGGAGACCTCACCTGCGACTAAGAGAAGGAGAATAGAGAGAGTGAGCAGATGGTTAAAGGGACACTGTCATCAGGTTTTTGCAGCATGATGAAGGAAAAGAGACCCAGATTCAAGTGGTGTGTCACTTGCTGAGCTGTTATAGGGTATGTGCGCACTAGGCGTTTTTTCACGCTGCGTTTTTGTCTCAAAAAACGCACCCGCGGCTTAAAAAAACGCACCCGCGGCTAAAAAAACGCATGCGTTTTTACCGCGATTTGGTGCATTTTTTGCTGCGTTTTTGCTCACTGCGTTTTTAATCAGTGCACAATGCCATTAAAGATTGTTGATGAAAAAAAAAAAGCTCTGATGTCATTTCCTTCTTCAAAATGTTCATTGTATGCAGGAGAGCAGACAGCTGCAGAACTAGTGTATGCAGGAGAGCAGACAGCAGCTGCAGAACTACAAGGCTCAGCATCCTCCATCCAGGACTGTATGCAGGAGTTTTTTGCCCAAACAGAAAAAAAAAATGACATGGGCTTCGCTATATTTTTGTATGCTAGCCAGGTACAGCAGGCAGCTATTGGCTGCCCCCAACCCCCAGCTGCCTATTTGTACCCGGCTGGGAATCAAAAATATAGGGAAGCCCTTTTTTTTTTTTTTTTTTTTTTTTTATATTTCATGAATTTCAAGAAATAAAAAAAAAAAAATGACATAGGCTTCGCCCAATTTTTGAGTCCAGCCAGGTACAACTAGGCAGCTGAGGATTGGAATCCGCAGTGCAGAGTGCCCATGCTTTCTGGGCACCCCCACTGCGAATTGCAGTCCGCAGCCACCCCAGAAAATGGCGCTTTCATAGAAGCGCCATCTTCTGGTGCTGTATCCAACTCTTCCAGCTGCCCTGATGCCGGGTGGCTAGCTGGGTAATAATGGAGTTAGGGCTAGCTGTATATTATCAGCTGGCCCTAAGCCCGAAATTCATGGTGTCACGCCAATATTAGACATGGCCACCATGAATTTCTAGTAAAGATAAAAAAACCACAACACACAGAAAAATATTTTTATTATAAATAAAACACAACACAATTAGTGACTCCATCTTTATTAAAATATAGAACCCCCTCCGCAGTAATCCTGGGTCAAGGGTCCCGCGCCGTCCAATCCGGATCCAATATCATCTGATCGGTTTGCTGGAAGGCAAAGCGATCAGATGATGTGTCAGGTTCTAGGGGATGAAGCACATCACACTTCAGCTGATTGTATAAAAGCCGATTATACAATCAGCTGATGCATCACTGCAAAAAAAAAAAAAAAAAAAATACTCACGTCTGTGCTGATTACCGGCAGCTCCTGCAGCGATCGGATGAGAGTCTGATCCTGTCCCATCGCTGCAGGAGCTGCCGGTAATCAGCTGATGAAGTCTCCTGACGGCAGGATCAGCTGATAGCCGGCCGGGCGACACCGCGAGAATTACGATCAGCTGATGCGTCAGGTGACAGCATCAGGTGATCCACCGCCAGGTCCTGCAAGCTTCGTACGTGCCCCGGGGAGACTGCACACAGCCAGAGCGGTGGGACCGGGACAGGAGCGGGCATGGCATCGGGACCCTGCAGACAGGTGAGTATATATGACATTTTTTTTTTTCTACTGTTCACTTTTGTTTTCGCCGCTGCCTCCACCTCCCGCCCGGACATGGCGCCGCACGGAGCTGACATGCACAGGACGGGAGGTGGACGCAGCGGTGACAGTACCGGGAGGATTCATGCTTCTGTGTTTACCAACAGAAGGAATCCTCTTCCTGTACACGTCACTTTACTGCCCACCCCTTGCGTTTATAGCTGCGTTTTTAGTCATAGAAACGCAGCTATATGCGTTTTTCATTGCGTTGTTGAACATCTCATTAAACTCAATGGGTGAAAAACGCAGTGAAAAACGCAGAAATAATTGACATGCTGCATTTTTGTGGTCACCTCAAAAACGCAGCTACAAAAAAACGCTGTGTGAGGACAGCACTTCTGAAAACCCATAGACATTGCTGGGGAAGCAATGTCACTGCGTTTTCAGCACAAAAACGCGGTAAAAAACGCCGCTAAAATCGCAGCAAAAACGCCTAGTGCGCACAAGGCCTTAGTGTAGCTTTTATAAATCACTGTTTAATTATCAGGATATTACCATTAGAGGACAACTTGGCCTGCTGCATGAGCTCGTTATAACCCTTCTCTACATTCAAATAATGTTAGATCTGCAGCAGAGAAAATATTGATTTTATTAAAAAGACAGCAAACAGCTCAGTAAGTGACACATTGCTGGAATCGGGGTCTCTGTCTACATTATGCTGCTCTCAGATGAGGTAGCAAAAATCTGGTGACAGTCCCTTTAAGTGGTTTGTGAGAGCGTCTCTTGTATTGTATGGTGGAAATGAATCTATCTTTTGTGGTATAAGAATGTAAAAAGAGCATGAGGGCTGTACACGAGAGTGGAGTAGAGAGGGGCTGATATAGATTGTGTGTGTGTGTGTGGTAGAGATGAGTGATGCAGCTAGAACATAAATAATATAAATACATAGGGTCAATACATTTAGCAGCAGAACTGGTCTAAGAGCAAGTTTGTTTGTCTCCTATAACTTGCCTGTCTCTCCTGCCCTGTCCAACTGCCATGTGTAACTGCTGGATACATGTAAAAATCTGGCACTTGGATAAAATCTTCACCAGTGCCGCTCTCCTTATGTATCTAAATATATAGGGAGGTTTGTGCTTAGATTTAGGTCTAATTCAACTTAACTCCTCAATCTTAAAACGTGGATGTGGAATTGAAAATTGTGGGTTTTTTTTGTCTGCTATAATGTTGTTTTAGCACTAAAATTGTAATTTTCACAAGGCATAATAGGCAAAAAGTTACCCATTAATTTGTTCTATAATTTTCCCCGAATGCGATTATAGCCCATATGTGGTCAAAAACTGTGGTTTGGGCACATAGCTCTCTTTCCAAGCACTGCCATTTGAGTTTTGCAGTGTAAATTTTTCTGGAATAGATTGTAGATGCCATGTCACGTTTGGAGAGAACCCATCATGCCAAAAAAAAAGCAAGACCCCTCCTCCCATACATGACAACATTTTGTAAACTAGAGCCCTCAATAATTTTATGTAGTGTATTACTGAGTATATTTAAACTACAGGTGATTCACACACAGGTGTCTGTGCTTTTTAATGCGAGCTCTTGCGGCAGGCGCGCATTATTCCTCGCACATGTCTGCTGGTCTAATCAGCAGACATGTGCAGGTAACAGGTTCGGGTGGATCTCTGAGCGCCTGTTAACCCCTTAGATTGTGCTGTCCTCGTATTGCGATAATGGGGTGCCAGTGGGTTTCCGTGACAGCATGGGGTCAGATGATGACCTCTGTTGTTGTAATAACTCCTTTCCTGTGAATGCTGGCAGAGCGCCAACATTCACAGGAGATAAGCATTTCTACTGATCAGAGCGGCACTAAAGCATCACTCAGATCAGCTGAAGTGATCAGACGGTGCAGGCATAAAGTCCCCTAAGGGGACTAGTAGAATCAATATCAATATGGTTTTAAAAATTGGAAAAAGAAACAAAGTTCAAATCGCCCCCTATTTGCACTATTGAAAATAAAAAAAATATATACATATTTGGTATCGCTGAGTTCAAAAATACCCGAGCTATCATAATATAAAATCAAATAATCTGATCGGTAAAGGGCGTAGTGAGAAGAAAAATCAAAACCTTGCATTTATCAAAAAATGGTACAATTAAAACGCCAGCTCAAGATGTAAAACGTAATCCTCACTGAGCCTCAGATCCCAAACAATGAGAACCCTACAGGTCTAAGAAAATGGCCACAAAAGCGCAGTTCATTTTATTTTTTTATTGATTGATTGATTGCTTTTTTTCCTACAAACTTCAAAACTTTTTTTCACCCCTTAGCTAAAAATAAAACTATACATGTTTGGGATCTATGAACCCATACTGACATGGGGAATCATATTGCCAGGTCAGCTTTACCAAATAGTGAACAATGGTAAATAAAAAAAACCCAAAACAATTGTTTAATTTCCAATGCAATATGTTGTAGAATGTATGGTGTTCTTCACACAGAAAATAAGCCATCATACTGCTATATTGACGGAAAAATAAAAAAGTTATGACCCCTGGAAGAAGGAGAGGAAAAATGAAAATGGAAAATTGCCCAGGGATGCAGAGGTTAAGGCTTGTTTTTGCAGGACAATTTGGTGTTTTTATTCGTACCATTTTTTTTTTATTTTATTTATATTTTTTAACCCTTTTATTCTTAGGCAATTTTTTTTTGTTTTTCATTTTCGTTTTTCCTCCCCTTCTTCAGAGAGCCGTAACTTTTTTTTTTTTTTTAAATTTTTTTATTTTTCCATCAATCTTGCCATATGAGGGCTTCTTTTTTTGCAGGACGAGTTGTACTTTTGATTGAAACCATTAATTTTACGATGTAGTGTACTGGAAAATAGGAAAACGATTCCAAGTGCGGAAATATTGCAAAAAACATTGCTATTGCATGATTGTTTTGGGGGTCTTTTATTTACAGTGTTCTCTGTATGGTAAAACTGATGTCAGTGTGATGCCTCGGGTCGGTATGAGTTCATAAATACAAAACATGTATACTTTTACTTTTATCTAAGGGGTCAAAAAAAAAATTCAGAAGTTTGTAAAAAAAAAAAAAAAAAAAAATTAGCGCTCTAGGGGCTTTTTTCTGAGACCTAGCGTTCTCAGTTTTTGGGATCTGGGGCTCAGTGATGGCTTATTTTTTGCACCTTGAGCTGACATTTTTAATGGTTCCATATTTGTGCAGATGCTATGTTTTTATCGCCTGTTATTGCATTTAAAAAAAAATAAAATTGGCTTCAACCAAAATAACGTAATTTTGGCGTTTTGGAATTTTTTTCTCTCCACGTCGTCTACCGATCAGTTAATTGATTTTATATTTTGATTGATTGGGCATTTCTGAACGCGGTGATACCAAATATATGTATACTTTTTAAAAAAAAAATAACGATTTTATTTTCAGTGGGGTGAAAGGGGGGTGATTTGAACTTAAGTTTTTTGTGTTTTTTTTTCTTCATATTTTTAAAAACTTATTTTTTTTATGTATAATAAAATAATCTTATGTATAATAATTATTTTTATAGCTCTCTTCCATGGCGCTTTACATACATCAGTAACACTGTCCCCATTGGGGCTCACAATCTGAGGTCCCTATCAGTATGTCTTTGTAGTGTGGGGGAGAAAACCGGAGAACCTGGAGCAAACTCCTTGGAGATATTGTCCTTGGTGAGCTTTGAACTGAAGATCCCAGCGCTGCAAGACTGTAGTGCTAACCACTGAGCCACCGTGCTGCCCTATAAGTAAATATAATTCTAAAGGTGCTATTGACATAAATTTCTCTATGAATAACAAGCCATCCAATCCACACAGGAAGGAAATCAAACCATAGATTCCATAAAAAAAAGTTATGTGTAATAATTAGAAATGACGCAGGGAAAAAGTATTGAACACGTGGAGAGGAGCAAGAAGCCATACAGTCATGACATCAGCTGAACTGTATTAGTAATATCAAATGGTTTACCTGATGAACCCAAAAGAAAAGGAAGCGATCAGACATCCTAATGCAAAAGTGATTCATTATGGGTATAAAAGGGTGTGAAAGTGGGAATAAAAGCACATAAAAAAAAAATGGGTGCACAGATCCCAGATAAGATCAAAAAAGAAGGGTAATTAAGAAGATATCCAATTTTATACAATATTGATCACAGACTGTGCTCACAACACTTACAAACGACAATATAATTTGATATAGGGTGTCAGCAGTTATAGTATCAACTATAGCTTCCAAAGATTAATTTATTGCTTAATCCTTGTCCATTTGAAAGAAGTAATGAAAAATACTGGTAAATGGAAGAAAATCCTAACTAGAGTTGAGCGGATCGGCTATAATCCGGGTCCGACGGATCCGGATCGGGTTGCCCCCGAAGTCCGGATCCGAGGCTATGTAAATCAATGGGGAGTCGGATCCGGGACGAGAGAGAGATAGAGAGAGAGATAGATATATATATTTTATATATCTATCTCTCCCGGGTACTGGTCGGATCGGGACCTCGAACCGTGCGGATTTTCTGCTCAACACTAATCCTAACCTATCTTGCACCCTCCATAATTATCATGTACACCACCTGGTGCCGTGCAAGTGGCAAAGATATAGATATTAATGTAAGTAATAAACTGACCCAGGTGCAAGTGCACGTTCTGCACAGCACTTAACTGGGGAATGGCGCCCACCCGACGGACTTTTGTTTCGGCAGGCGTGACGTCATGTATGGGGGGGGGGGGTTTAAAAAGGTCTGGGGGGGGTTAAAAAGGTCCAGGGGCGAACCAGCAGACAGATTGCAATGAATGACGCATGAGCGTCCGTGGCAACAGACCTGCCCATCGGCCGCTGCGTCATGCAGCACGTCACATCCGGGTACCGATCATGTGATATGCACATGACCCCGGGTGACACGGCACATAGAGATTCAGCGCACCGATGGGCGGGACGTGCACCAGAAACACGCATGCGTACCTACAATAGTCAGAAGGATAGAAGCATATTCACAGACAAAGTGCCACCACCATCTAATGGTAAGAAGGGGAATTACATCCAAAAGAAAAATCAGTATGCATTTATGTATGTATGTATGTATGTATGTGTGTATGACCGCTAAAGGAATCCGCACCGTCGCATTTACAATCACTACATTTTGCACAGACACCCCATGTGACTCAGGGAACGTCATAGACTGTTTTGACAAGAAAATTTAACCCCGCGCTTTACAGTTACACTTCAAAAAACATGCCTCCATTAAAGTGAATGGAGCTGCGAGCTACAGGCTATTAATTGGAGCTATGATTGGTTGCTATAGGAACAAAGGACATTCATAGTATAAGAAGCTTATGTGTGAGACAATATGATGTCGGTGGAGAGACAAAGAGAGACTGATAGGAAAAAAAGCCAGACCGACTGACAGGAAGAGACAGACATAAAGACACACGTGGAAAGAGACAGACAGACACAGATGGAGAGAGAGATACAGACACAGAGACATAAAGATAGAGAGAGACAGAGAGACTGATAGAGACAGACAGGGAAAGAGACAGACTGTGAGACAGTCACTATCCCTGGCAACGTCCGGGCACTACAGTGTGTGTGTGTGTGTGTATATATATATATATATATATATATAATGTCATATATATATATAATATATATTATATATGACATTTGGACTGTAGATCAGCCTGGAAGTGTGAAATGCACTGCAGCAAAAAAGAATGTTATTTCTTTTTTTATTTTTTCTTAAATTGTGAAAAGTTAATTCAGAGGGTCATTTATTATTCAACCCCTCAAACCACCAGAATTCTGTTTGGTTCCCCTAAAGTGTTAAGAAGTATTTCAGGCACAAAGAACAATGAGCTTCATATGTTTTGGATTAATTATCTCTTTTTCCAGCCTTTTCTGACTAATTAAGACCCTCCCCAAACTTGTGAACAGCACTCATTCTTGGTCAACATGGGAAAGACAAAGGAGCATTCCAAGGCCATCAGAGACAAGATCGTGGAGGGTCACAAGGCTGGCAAGGGGTACAAAACCCTTTCCAAGGAGTTGGGCCTACCTGTCTCCACTGTTGGGAGCATCATCCGGAAGTGGAAGGCTTATGGAACTACTGTTAGCCTTCCACGGCCTGGACAGCCTTTGAAAGTTTCCACCCGTGCCGAGGCCAGGCTTGTCCGAAGAGTCAAGGCTAACCCAAGGACAACAAGGAAGGAGCTCCGGGAAGATCTCATGGCAGTGGGGACATTGGTTTCAGTCAATACCATAAGTAACGTACTCCACCGCAATGGTCTCCGTTCCAGACGAGCCCGTAAGGTACCTTTTACTTTCAAAGCGTCATGTCAAGGCTCGTCTACAGTTTGCTCATGATCACTTGGAGGACTCTGAGACAGACTGGTTCAAGGTTCTCTGGTCTGATGAGACCAAGATCGAGATCTTTGGTGCCAACCACACACGTGACGTTTGGAGACTGGATGGCACTGCATACGACCCCAAGAATACCATCCCTACAGTCAAGCATGGTGGTGGCAGCATCATGCTGTGGGGCTGTTTCTCAGCCAAGGGGCCTGGCCATCTGGTCCGCATCCATGGGAAGATGGATAGCACGGCCTACCTGGAGATTTTGGCCAAGAACCTCCGCTCCTCCATCAAGGATCTTAAGATGGGTCGTCATTTCATCTTCCAACAAGACAACGACCCAAAGCACACAGCCAAGAAAACCAAGGCCTGGTTCAAGAGGGAAAAAATCAAGGTGTTGCAGTGGCCTAGTCAGTCTCCTGACCTTAACCCAATTGAAAACTTGTGGAAGGAGCTCAAGATTAAAGTCCACATGAGACACCCAAAGAACCTAGATAACTTGGAGAAGATCTGCATGGAGGAGTGGGCCAAGATAACTCCAGAGACCTGTGCCGGCCTGATCAGGTCTTATAAAAGACGATTATTAGCTGTAATTGCAAACAAGGGTTATTCCACAAAATATTAAACCTAGGGGTTGAATAATAATTGACCCACACTTTTATGTTGAAAATTTAACTGAGCAACATAACTTGTTGGTTTGTAAGATTTATGCGTCTGTTAATAAATCCTGCTCTTGTTTGAAGTTTGCAGGCTCTAACTTATTTGCATCTTATCAAACCTGCTAAATCTGCATGGGGTTGAATACTACTTGTAGGCACTGTGTATGTGTGTGTGTGGGGTATATATGTATATATAATATATATATATATATAATATATATATATATATATATATATATATATATATATATATATATATATATATATATATATATATATATATATATATATATATAATATATATATATATCCACAATGAAGAGATGAAAGGTCGCACTCCAAAGGTCGAATAAAATATTTTTCTTTTTATTCCACGATCACATCAGGGGTACAGGTAGTGAGGGAGGATGAGGGTGTGCCACGTCGGACGACGGCAGCCGTTTCGCAAGTGAACTTGCTTCTACGGGTCCAGTGCACTGGACCCGTAGAAGCAAGTTCACTTGCGAAACGGCTGCCGTCGTCCGACGTGGCACACCCTCATCCTCCCTCACTACCTGTACCCCTGATGTGATCGTGGAATAAAAAGAAAAATATTTTATTCGACCTTTGGAGTGCGACCTTTCATCTCTTCATTGTGGATCTTGTATCGCCTTTGCTTTGGGACACGCACCCAGGTCTCCACCTGCCTGAAAGCACAGCTTTGTCAGCCATACAGGGATCGGTGGTGCCCGGTATCCTCCACTCAGCTTTATATATATATATATATATATATAGATAGATAGATAGATCATATATATATAATGTGTGTATATATATGTATGTATGTATATGTGTGTGTATGTACATGCATGCATACATACATACACACTCTACAGTTCAAATGTTTGGGGTCACCCAGACAATTTTGTCTTTTCCATGAGAAATCATGCTTTTATTAATCAAGTGAGTTGCATAATGAATAGAAAATATAGTCCAGACATTGACGAGGTTAGAAATAATGATTTTTACTTGAAATAATAATTTTCTCCTTCAAACTTTGTTTTTGTCACAGAACGCTCCTTTGCAGCAATTCCAGCTTTGCAGACCTTTGGCATTCTAGCTGTTAATTTGCTGAGGTAATCTGGAGACATTTCACTCCATGCTTCCAGAAGCCCCTCCCACAAGTTGGATTGGCTTGATGGGCACTTTTTGCTAATAGGGTTGAGATCTGGTGACTGGGCTGGCCACTCCATTACAGATAGAATACCAGCTGCCTGCTTCTTCCCTAAATAGTTCATGCATAATTTGGAGGTGTGCTTTGGGTCATTGTCCTGTTGTAGGATGAAATTGGCTCCAATCTATCGCTGTCCACAGGGTAGGGTATGGCATGGCATTGCAAAAAAGGAGTGATAGCCTTCCTTATTCAAAATCCCTTACCTTGTACAAATCTCCCACTTTTCCAGCATCAAAATAACCCCAGACCATCACATTACCTCCACCATGCTTGACAGATGGTGTCAGGCACTCTTTCAGCATCTTTTCAGTTGTTCTGCATCTCACAAATGTTCTTCTGTGTGATCCAATCACCTCAAACTTTGATTCGTCTGTCCATAACACTTTTTTCCAATCTCCATCTCTCCAATGTCTGTGTTCTTTTGCTCATATTAATATTTTCCTTTTATTATCAGATATGGCTTTTTCTTTGCCAATCTGCCCTGAAGGCCAGCATCCCGCAGCTGCCTCTTCACTGTAGACGTTGACACTGGCGTTTTGTGGGTACTATTTAATGAAGCTGCCAGTTGAGGACCTGTGAGGCGTCGATTTCTCAAACTAGAGACTCCAATTTACTTGTCTTGTTGCTCAGTTCGAACTGCCCCTGTGCAACTGACATAAACATCACCCGCAGCTCCACACACGGCTCCGCCACCCCCGCACGTTACATTACACCCGCGGCTCTACTTCATACTCCCACACATTACAGTACACCCGCGGCTCCACATCATACTCCCGCACAGCAGCCCCCTGCAGACACAGAGCAGAGTCCCCTGGAGCAGCAGCCCCTGATCATGTGACTAATCACATGACCGTGACCTCACACAGGTCCTGTAAGCACATTGTTGCATGTAGATTGGATTTTTGAGGATCTCCCTACAGCCTCCATTCTAGACAGTTCAGTGTGTGTGTTTGTGTGTGTGTTGAGTGTATAGCAGAGCTGTGCCCGCCTGACTGCGCGCATGTGTATTAGAGCTGTGTATAGCAGAGCTGTGTGTGTTAGAGAAAGAGAAATAAATAAATATATATTAATCACACACACACACACACACACACACACACACACACACACACACACACACACACACACACACACACATTTATGTTTATTTACAATAAAAATACACACAGCCTTTAACACGTTTAATTAGCCTCAAACAAATTTCTGTGGACAATCAGCTTGTAAGGGATCACATAGTGTAAACACACACTGCACACAGGGGAGACACCACATAGTGAACACAGCTCAAGAAACACAACACCAGATACAGCACACAACAAGAAAGAGACAGTGCACAGGGGTGAAAGAGGTCAAATGACGCAACACAATACACAAAGCATAGACACATGTTCATTTCACCTCACTGCCGATACGATAGCATCGGGGCTATTTCTAGTATATCATATCTGGGAGAATTGTCCAAGCCCCTGCAACTCAAGAACTGCAGCCATTTACTGAAGGAGGTAAGATTCCTCCTTCTATCCGTCCACGCTCCAAAAGATTCCCCCCACTTTCGACCTGTGCCAATGTGGATCTGTTTGTACAGGTGGTAAGGAAAGAATTTGAAAAAATTCCAATACATATTTCACATGATAATCTCTCGAAGTATGAACGTACAAGGTTACAGGAGCTGTGGTCCTTGTCTGATGTGCTGAAGCCAGCCGATAAAGGGGGCAATGTTGTAATATGGCCGAAATCTATGTATGAAAAAGAGGCGTTTAAACAACTGAACAATATAACCTGTTATAAGAAATTAACATGTAACCCCCCTAAGTACATTCTCTGCACAGCTACAGAATATCATTGGTAATCACCCTATTATACATAGCAGTATCAAAGAGCTGGCTTCGACACTGCTGATTGCTGAACCCGTGGCTCCGACCTTGTACCGATTACCAAAAATTCATAATATTCATACACCAACTGGCAGACCCATTGTCTCAGGGAGGGGGAATTTTTTGGAGCATGTTAATAGATAGATTGAATCAGTTTTGGACCCCTTTGTGGAGAGTTTGCCATCTAAGATACGGGATATTCCTGAGAAAGATGGACGGGCTACATATAGGGGACAATACTATATTGGTGACAGGAGATGTTGAATCTTTATACACCAATATTCGACACGGACTGCCTTTCAGCGGTTTGTTTTTTTCTGCGTGCATCCAATCTGTCCAGAGACTTTTTGTTATGGAACTTTTGGCGTTTGCGTTAACCCATAATTATTTTGTTTTTTAAGGGGTCCTTCTAACTACAGCTCTAGGGGACAGGTATGGGGGCATCCCTTGCCCCCTCATATGCCAACCTGTTCCTGGGGCTGTGGGAGAGGGACCGCCTCCTGTCTGACCAGGAGTCGTCGGTGGACCGCGTAATTATTTGGGCGCTGTACATCGATGACATTTTCCTGATCTGGCAGGGATCGGAAAAGTCTTTAATCAATTCATGTCATCATTAAACATGAACAATTTTAATATCTAAACCACGTACCACCATAGTTATGAAGCTCTGGACTTTTTGGATGTCACTGTAAAGAGAGATATAAACAATGATACAAACTGACATCTATAGGAAGGCCACTGCCACGAATATATTATTGCACGCTTTTCTTCGGCGCTCCATTGGGAGACCCAGCCGATTGGGTGTATAGCTACTGCCTCCGGAGGCCACACAAAGCATTACACTAAAAAGTGTAAGGCCCCTCCCCTTCTGGCTATACACCCCCCGTGGGATCACGGGCTGCTCAGTTTTCAAGCTTTGTGCGAAGGAGGTCAGACATCCACGCATAGCTCCACTGTTTAGTCAGCAGTAGCTGCTGACTATATCGGATGGAAGAAAAGAGGGCCCATGCTAAAGGGCCCCCAGCATGCTCCCTTCTCACCCCACTCTTGTTGGCGGTGTTTGTTAAGGTTGAGGTACCCATTGCGGGTACGGAGGCTGGAGCCCACATGCTGTTTTCCTTCCCCATCCCCCTGAGGGCTCTGGTGAAGTGGGATCTTACCGGCCTCCAGGCTCTGAGGCCGGGCTCCATACACAGACCCGGAGATCCTGCTGGATACGGAGCTGGGTACCGTCAGGGACAAGGCCCTGCAACATTCAGGTATTCTGTGTCCCCGTACAGACAGGCACAGACACACTCCAGCGTTGCTGGGTGTTCTAGTGCGCCGGGGACAGTAGCGCTGCGCGCTTGGGTTATACTCACTGCAGCTTAGCTGAGTGAGTTTATGTGTGGGGAACTACAGCGCCGGCCGCCCCCGGAGACTGCGGCGCGGCTGAGACTTGTGGTGCGCCGGGGACTTCGCGCCGACCGTGCTTTTACGACGGCAGCGCTTATAAATCTAGTCCCCGGCTTCTGCGGCCTAGTTACGTTTCGTTCCCGCCCCCAGCCCTGTCAGTCAGGGAAGGGGAGAGACGCTGTACAATAGTCAGCGCCGAGGGCTGGAGTTTTATTTACATACTCCAGCCCTCTCACTGGGCACAGTGGGACGCCAGTTTCCCGCTCTTTGTCTGCAGCACGCCCACGGCCCGCCCCTCTTCACAGGACGCCGGCAGCCATTCCTGCACGCAGTCTGAGCTGGAGAACGGACATAGCCCTGGGAGACCCAGACAGGGGATTCTGGCGACCACACACCCGCTGTTAAGCGGGCGGTAAGCAGCACCTAGGTGCTGACCCCACTAGTGCCACAGTGTTGTTTTGTGTACTTTTGTCTGTACCTATATATTGCACTGTACGGTCGCTTCTTGGCTTATACCCCTATATTGCTCTGAGGAGACAACAGCATGTCATCCGCAAAAAGCAAGGGTGCCAAGGCACAGGCTTTATATGCTGCCTGTACCGCATGTGGGGCTGATCTACCGGCAGGTTCCACTGACCCCCATTGTGTGCAATGTTCGGTCCCTGTGCCACTTCGTCAGCCGGAGTCTATGCTAGTAGTGGCCCAGGCAGAGACGCCTGTGAACCCTGCCCCGGTGACGGGGACAGAGTTTGCAGTTTTTGCTGATAAGATGTCTGTGACTATGACAAAAATTCTAGAAACTTTGCAGCCCAGGCCGGTCACTCAGACCATGGGCACTGTTGATTCAATGTTCCCCGGTCCCCCTCAGTTGGAACTAATCCGTGCTCCAAGGGGGTCCCAGGCATCACAGGCTGAAGGCTCTGACTCGGACGACAGTCCCAGGCAGCCTAAGCGAGCTCGCTGGGAGAGACCCTCGGCGTCATCACGCTGGTCAGGGTCTCAGCGAGAGGATTCTCTGTATGATGAGACAGAGCTAGGTGATCAGGAGTCTAATCCTGAGACCGCTCTCAACCTGGATACCCCTGATGGTGACGCCATGGTGAATGATCTTATAGCGGCCATCATTAGGCTGCTGGATATTTCTCCTCCAGCGGAGGAGGCAGCAGCACAGCAGGAGAAATTCCATTTCAGGTATCCCAAGCGTAAATTGAGTACTTTTCTGGACCACTCTGACTTCAGAGAAGCAGTCCAGAAACACCATGCTTATCCAGATAAGCGTTTCTCCAAACGTCCTAAGGATACACGTTATCCTTTTCCCCCTGACGTGGTCAAACGCTGGACCCAGTGTCCAAAGGTGGACCCCCCAATCTCCAGGCTTGCGGCTAGATCCATAGTTGCAGTGGAAGATGGGGCTTCACTTAAAGATGCCAATGACAGACAGATGGACCTTTGGTTGAAATCTGTCTATGAAGCTATCGGCGCGTCGTTTGCTCCAGCATTTGCAGCCGTGTGGGCACTCCAAGCTATTTCAGCTGGTCTGGCGCAGGTGGACTCTGTCATACGTCCATCAGTGCCGCAAGTGGCGTCCTTGACCTCGCAAATGTCTGCGTTTGCGACTTACGCTATCAATGCGGTCTTGGACTCTACCAGCCGTACGTCAATGGCGTCCGCCAACTCTGTGGTTTTACGCAGAGCCTTATGGTTAAAGGAATGGAAAGCAGATTCTGCTTCCAAAAAATGCTTAACCAGTTTGCCATTATCTCAAGACAGACTGTTTGGTGAGCAATTGGCTGAAATCATTAAACAGTCCAAGGGTAAGGACTCTTCCTTACCCCAGCCCAGATCAAGCAAACCTCAACAGTGGAGGGGACAGTCGAGGTTTCGGTCCTTTCGAGGTTCGGGCAGGGCCCAATTCTCCTCGTCCAAAAGGACTCAGAAGGAGCAGAGGAGCTCAGATTCCTGGCGGGCTCACTCACGCCCAAAGAAAGCAGCCGGAGGAACCGCTTCCAAGCCGGCTGCCTCATGACTTTCGGCCTCCTCTCTCCGCATCCTCGGTCGGTGGCAGGCTCTCCCGCTTTTGCGACATTTGGCTGCCACAGGTCAAGGACCGGTGGGTAACAGACATTTTGTCTCACGGGTACCGGATAGAGTTCAGTTCTCGTCCTCCGCCTCGGTTCTTCAGAACTTCCCCACATCCCGACCGAGCCGATGCTCTTCTGCAGGCGGTGTGCTCTCTAAGGGCAGAAAGAGTGGTGATCCCTGTTCCTCTTCAGGAACGAGGTCAAGGTTTTTACTCCAATCTGTTTGTGGTGCCAAAAAAGGACGGCTCTTTCCGTCCTGTTCTGGACCTAAAACTGCTCAACAAGCACGTGAAAACCAGGCGGTTCCGGATGGAATCTCTCCGCTCCGTCATTGCCTCGATGTCTCAAGGAGATTTCCTAGCATCAATAGACATCAAAGATGCTTATCTCCACGTGCCGATTGCTCCAGAGCACCAGCGTTTTCTACGCTTCGTTATAGGAGACGAACACCTTCAGTTCGTAGCCCTGCCATTTGGTCTGGCGACAGCCCCACGGGTTTTCACCAAGGTCATGGCAGCAGTGGTAGCAGTCTTGCACTCTCAGGGACACTCGGTGATCCCTTACTTGGACGATCTACTTGTCAAGGCACCCTCTCAAGAGGCATGCCAACACAGCCTGAACGTTGCGCTGGAGACTCTCCAGACTTTCGGGTGGATCATCAACTTTTCAAAGTCAAATCTGTCACCGACCCAATCACTAACATATCTTGGCATGGAGTTTCATACTCTCTCAGCGATAGTGAAGCTTCCGATGGACAAGCAGCGTTCACTACAGACAGGGGTGCACTCTCTCCTTCAAGGCCAGTCGCACCCCTTAAGACGCCTCATGCACTTCCTGGGGAAGATGGTGGCAGCAATGGAGGCAGTCCCGTTTGCGCAGTTTCATCTGCGCCCACTTCAATGGGACATTCTCCGCCAATGGGACGGGAAGTCGACGTCCTTAGACAGGAAAGTCTACCTTTCCCAGACGGCCAAGGACTCTCTTCAATGGTGGCTTCTTCCCACCTCATTATCACAAGGAAGGTCCTTCCTACCCCCATCCTGGGCGGTGGTCACGACAGACGCGAGTCTGTCAGGGTGGGGAGCAGTTTTTCTCCACCACAGGGCTCAGGGTACGTGGACTCAGCAGGAGTCCACCCTTCAGATCAATGTTCTGGAAATCAGGGCAGTGTATCTTGCCCTACAAGCCTTCCAGCAGTGGCTGGAAGGAAAGCAGATCCGAATTCAGTCGGACAACTCCACAGCGGTGGCATACATCAACCACCAAGGCGGGACACGCAGTCGGCAAGCCTTCCAGGAAGTCCGGCGGATTCTGATGTGGGTGGAAGCCACGGCCTCCACCATATCCGCAGTTCACATCCCCGGCGTAGAAAACTGGGAAGCAGACTTCCTCAGTCGCCAGGGTATGGACGCAGGGGAATGGTCCCTTCACCCGGACGTGTTTCAGGAAATCTGTCGCCGCTGGGGAAGGCCGGACGTCGACCTAATGGCGTCCCGGCACAACAACAAGGTCCCAACTTTCATGGCACGGTCTCGCGATCACAGAGCTCTGGCGGCAGACGCCTTAGTGCAAGATTGGTCGCAGTTCCAGCTGCCCTATGTGTTTCCCCCTCTGGCACTCTTGCCCAGAGTGCTACGCAAGATCAGGTCCGATTGCCGCCGCGTCTTGCTCGTCGCCCCAGACTGGCCGAGGAGGTCGTGGTATCCGGATCTGTGGCATCTCACGGTCGGCCAACCGTGGGCGCTACCAGACCGGCCAGACTTACTGTCACAAGGGCCGTTTTTCCATCTGAATTCTACGGCCCTGAACCTGACTGTGTGGCCATTGAGTCCTGGATACTAGCATCTTCAGGATTATCTCAAGAGGTCGTGGCCACCATGAGACAGGCTAGGAAGCCCACGTCTGCTAAGATCTACCACAGAACGTGGAAGATTTTCTTATCCTGGTGCTCGGCACAGGGAGTGTCCCCCTGGCCATTTGCATTGCCTACTTTTCTTTCCTTCCTGCAATCTGGTTTGGAAAAAGGCTTATCGCTCGGCTCCCTTAAAGGGCAAGTCTCAGCGCTATCGGTATTTTTTCAAAAGCGTCTAGCACGACTCCCTCAGGTACGCACGTTCCTGCAGGGGGTTTGTCACATCGTCCCTCCGTACAAACGGCCGTTAGATCCATGGGATCTGAACAGGGTACTAGTTGCTCTCCAGAAGCCGCCCTTCGAGCCTCTGAAGGATGTTTCACTTTCTCGACTCTCACAGAAAGTGGCCTTTCTGGTAGCGGTCACGTCTCTTCGGAGGGTATCCGAGCTGGCAGCGCTGTCATCCAAAGCTCCCTTCCTGGTTTTTCACCAGGACAAGGTAGTGCTGCGCCCGATTCAGGAGTTTCTCCCTAAGGTGGTATCCTCTTTTCATCTCAATCAGGATATCTCCTTACCTTCCTTTTGTCCTCATCCAGTTCATCGGTATGAAAAGGATTTGCATTTGTTGGATCTCGTGAGAGCACTCAGAATCTACATTTCCCGCACGGCGCCCCTGCGCCGCTCGGATGCACTCTTTGTCCTTGTCGCTGGTAAGCGCAAAGGATCGCAGGCTTCCAAATCCACCCTGGCTCGATGGATAAAGGAACCAATTCTTGAAGCCTACCGTTCTGCTGGGCTTCCGGTTCCATCAGGGCTGAAGGCCCATTCTACCAGAGCCGTGGGTGCGTCCTGGGCATTACGACACCAGGCTACGGCTCAACAGGTGTGCCAGGCAGCTACCTGGTCGAGTCTGCACACTTTCACCAAACATTATCAGGTGCATACCTACGCTTCGGCGGACGCCAGCCTAGGTAGAAGAGTCCTGCAGGCGGCGGTTGCCTCCTCGTAAGGGAGGGCTGTTTTGCAGCTCTAACTTGAGGTATTAATTTACCCACCCAGGGACTGCTTTTGGACGTCCCAATCGTCTGGGTCTCCCAATGGAGCGCCGAAGAAGAAGGGAATTTTGTTACTTACCGTAAATTCCTTTTCTTCTAGCTCCAATTGGGAGACCCAGCACTCGCCCTGTTTCCTTCGGGATTTTTGGTTTTTTTCGGGTACACATGTTGTTCATGTTGAACGGTTTCAGTTCTCCGATGTTACTTCGGATTGAATTTGTTTAAACCAGTTATTGGCTTTCCTCCTTCTTGCTTTAGCACTAAAACTGAGCAGCCCGTGATCCCACGGGGGGTGTATAGCCAGAAGGGGAGGGGCCTTACACTTTTTAGTGTAATGCTTTGTGTGGCCTCCGGAGGCAGTAGCTATACACCCAATCGGCTGGGTCTCCCAATTGGAGCTAGAAGAAAAGGAATTTACGGTAAGTAACAAAATTCCCTTCTTTCTACCCCTCTTCAATATATGATAAATTCTGTCCCCACCGGGCAGTTCCTGCGGTTACGCAGGATCTGCTCTGTGGACTCTGAATTTGAGATCCGTGCCCGGGAACTCAAGGAGAGATTGTGTGAGCGAGGCTGTAGCCGGCATATGATTAAACGGGCCTATAATCGGGCCAAATATGCCTCACAGAAAAAATACCACTAGGAAATCCACTGATCCGGAACCTTTGAGATTTATTACCGATTATCACACACAATTCCCCCAAATGAGACAACGCATTTGTACACACTTGCATATTAATGTATGCATATTAGTGATAATTGTTTAGTATTATGTAATCTGGTTCTATGTGTTTACTCCTACACTGATGGTATTGTCCTCTTTTACGCCATATTTTTTTAAATGTAATGAACGAAAAATATTAATTTTTCCTCTGCTGGTATAGATATAGAACTGTGAGTCAGCTTTGAATATATATATATTAATATATATATATATATATATATATATATATATATATATATATATATATATATATATATATATATATATATATATATATATATATATATATATATATATATATATATATATATATATATATATAATATGTGTGTATGTATGTATGTGTGTGTGTGTGTGTGTGTGTGTGTGTGTGTGTGTGTGTGTATGCAGGTGTAGCACACATATGTGTCTTCCACCCATTAGAATATGTGTGTGATTTGACCAAATACTGATTTTTCTTTTGGATGTAATTCCTCTTCTAGGACGTTCCCTGAGTCACATGGGGTGTCTGTGCAAAATGTAGTGATTGTAAATGCGACGGTGCGGATTCCTTTAGCGGTCATACACACATACACACATACACACATACATACATACATACATACATAAATGCATATGTAGCATACATATACAAGTGTCTTCCACCCATTAGAATGTGTGTGATTTGACCAAATACTGATTTTTCTTTTGGATGTAATTCCCCTTCTTACCATTAGATGGTGGTGGCACTTTGTCTGTGAATCTGCTTCTATCCTGACAATTGCAGGTATGCATGCATGTCTCTGGTGCACTTCCCGCCCATCGGCGCGCTGTATCTCTATGTGCTGTGTCACCCGGGGTCATGTGCATATCACATGATCAGTACCCGGATGTGACGTGGTGCATGACGCAGCGGCCGATGGGCAGGTCTGTTGCCATGGACGCTCATGCATCATTCATTGCAATCTGCTGGTTCTCCCCTGGACCTTTTTTAACCTCTTCCCCCTACACATGATGTCACCCCTGACGAAGGCCATTGCCAAAACGAACGTCTGTCGGGTGGGCGTCATTCCACAGATCAGTACTGTGCAGAGCGAGAGCTTGCACCTGGGTCAGTTTATTACTTACATTAATATCTATATCTTTGTCTCTTGCACGGCACCAGGTGGTGTACATGATAATTATGGATGGTGTAAGATAGGTTAGGATTTTCTTCCATTCACCAATGTTTTTCATTACTTTTTTCAAATGCACATGGTTTAAGCAATAAATCTTTGGAAGTTATAGTTGATACTATAACTGCTGACACCTTATATCAAATTATATTGTCGTTTGTAAGTGTCGTGAGCACGGTCTGTGATCAATCTAATATATAGAGGTGTGTGTGGAGGGGGAGGGTGTGTGTGTGTGTGTGTGTGTGTGTGTGTGTGTGTGTGTGTGTGTGTGTCCGCTAAAGGAATCCGCACCTTTGCATTTACAATCATGAAATTTTGCACAGACGCCTCATGTGATGCAGGGAGCGTCGTAGCCTGTTTTGACGGGAACGTTTAACCCCGTGCTTTACAGTTACTCTCCAAAAAACCTGCCTCCATTAAAGTCAATGGAGCTGCGAGCTATTAGGTTATTAATAGCAGCTGTGAGTGGAACAAAATAAATTGTTAGCATAAGAAACTTATGCGTGAGGTAATATGATGTCGATGGGGAGACGGATTGAAAGAGACAGACAGGGAAAGAGACAGAGAAAGAGAGACAGACAAAGACACAGGCAGACAGACACAGGCAGACAGGGAAAGAGACAGGCAGAGAGACAGACAGGGAAGGCTACAGAGACAGACCTGGAACGAGACAGACACAGAAACAGAGATTGATACAGAGACAGACAGACAGAGACTGGGCGAGAGACAGTTGCTATCCAGGGCAATGCCCAGGTACTACAGCTAGTATTGTATAAATTGGATATCTTATTAATTACCCTCCTTTTTTGATCTTATCTGGGATCTGTGCACCCATTTTTTTGTATGTGTTTTTATTCCCACTTTCACACCCTTTTATCAGGAATATGGTTGTCACGCTGTCCTCTAAGATGTACAATAGCAGTACAGCGCAGTAATGTGGGACTGAGAGGATTCCTGAAACTATCTGAGAAGGTAGTTAGCTGGTAAACCACTAGGGGGCGTAAAAGTGGAGGAAACGTATGAGCAGGGAATTCCCTAGCAGAGGTAATACTAGTCAAGCCCACCAGATGGCAGTAGAATCGTCAGAAAGCCGTGTCACAACATGAGGTCTTGTAAGTACACAAGGGAAAAGTCTAAACGTAGTCAGAGGAAGCAAATAGTCAGTAGCTGGGAAATCAGAGCCTGGAAGCGAGGGGGAGTGGGAAGACAAGACAGAATTAAGGTAAACAGATAAGGAACGAACAGGGAGACAGCGGGGGAGACACTGATGGAAACAGACAACAGAGGAGGTTAACAGGTCAGGTGAACACGGAAGTCAGGAGGGGGCAGGGCAGACAACAGGTCACTCAAGAGCAGAACACAGCAGAGCCAGAAATATCACTGGCGAAGTCCAAGAGAAACAGTGCCCTAATAAAGCAGCCTGACCTCCAGAACGAGGCACGAAGGATTAACTCCTAACGTGACTAGAAGTGAAACTAAAAAAAAAAGGCTCAGCTCCAGCTGAGCCAGGAGTCAATCATGACAATAGTATCACTTTTGCATTCGGATGTCTAATCACTTCTTTCTTTTTGTTTTGGGTTGGTCTAACTGCGATCTATCCGGTGTCCTTATAATATACACACTTTAACCTCTATAAATATAGTTGTAAATATCTGAACAAGATGAATGTGTGTTTGTCGAAATTTCTTTATCTGGTTTACCTGATGGCCTATAAAAAGGTCCTGATGCTTAAAACCAGTGAGCGTCTCAAGATCTTCGTAACCTTTTTGTTGCAAAACATACTGACTGCATTGGTTACAGAAGAATTACTAAACTACTGATGGTTCCAGTGGGCACTGTTGGGGCCATAATGCAAAAGAGGAAAGAACATAATTTCATCATAAACTGGCTACAACCAGGTGCTCTCTGCAAGATTTCAGACGGAGGAGTTTAGAGTCCTCAGAAGAGTGTTCCAAGGACCACCTTTTGGAGAGCTACAGAAAGGCCTGGAATTAGCATCTACAATTGTTTCAAAGAAAACAATAAGTATGCACTCAACTTCCATGGCTGTTTGAGCGCTCGCCACACAATACTCTATTGCTGAACAAAAAGCATGTTCAAACACGTTTTTAAAGTTTGCTCAACAATGACAAGCTTTGAAAATAGTGGGAGAATATAGTGTGGTCAGATGAGACTAAAATAGAACTATTTGGTTGCCATAACATTTGCCATGTTCAAGGCCTAAAGGCACTGCATATTACCCCCAAAACACCATACCAACAGTGAAGTTTGGAGGTAGGAACATCATGGTGTGGGGCTGTTTTTCAGCATATGGCACTGGCAAGCTACATATAATTGAAGGAAGGATGAATGGACAAATGTATAGAGATATTCTTGATAAAAAATTTTTTACTGCCATTTACCAGGGTGATGAAGATGTAATGATGGTGCACAATTCAGCAATGATCCCAAACACTCAGCCAAGGAAACTCTCAATTGGTTTTAGAGATCTAATATATCCACACCGTCGCATTTACAATTACGAAATTTTGCACAGACACTCCATGTGACTCAGGGAACTTCTTAGACTGTGTTTGGGTGGGAAAATTTAACCCCGCGCTTTCCAGTTACTCTACAAAAATCCTGCAGCCATTAAACTGAATAGAGGTGGGAGCTGCAGGCTATAAATATCAACTTTCAGTGGTTGCTATAGGAACAAAAGAAACTGTTAGTATAACAAGTTTATGTGTGAGGTAAAAAGATGTCGGTGGTGAGCCGGAAAGTGACAGCCCGGGAGAGAGACAGCCGGGCAAAGAGACAGACCTGGAAAGAGACCGCCCAGGCAAAGAGACAGACAGACAGACAGACAGATACAGAGATTGAGACAGACTGATGCAAATATAGACAGAGAGATAGAAACAGACAAATAAGGAAAGTGACAGACAGCGACACACAGACAGAGACTGGGAGAGAGACAGAGAGACAGTTACTATCCCAGGCAATGCCCGGGTACTACAGCTAGTATAAAATAAAGCTGCTAGAATGGCCCAGCCAATCACCTGACCTGAATCCAATAGAAAATGTACAGAAGGAACTAAAGCTGAGAGATCATATAAGGAGCCCATGTAACCTTCAGGATTTGAAGAGTGTTTGTGTGGAAGAATGGGCCATATTCACACCTAAGCAATGCATGTGACTAGTTTCTCCAAACATGAGTCGTCTTCACTAATAAAGGCTTTTGTGCAAAGTATTAAATAAATATTAGTAAGCGTGTTTCATTATTTTGCATGTCATTTTTCATTATTGCTTATCACTAATTTTATGGACATCTATGTTTGATTTCTTTTGCCTGTTGGATTGGATGGGTTGTTACTGACATGTGGCGAGAAATTCATGACCGTAGCACATTTTAGAGATATATTTACTTTAGACAATTGGTGACATGTTCAATACTTATTTCACACGCAGTATGTGTAATAATAGGTACTATCTGCCTGAAGTGGCGGGGCCTGCAGCCTCTTATGAGGATGGAATGATTCCCTTTGATAGCCAGTCACTGACAACAACCCAGTCTCTGTTTCTGCAGAAACCTTTTACGGCCCCTGGCTTACGGCCCCAGCATGTTGTGGCAGTTATATTATCAAGAGTACAAAGAGTATATGTGCAAAAAACTAGACAAATTTTATTAATATGAAGAAACCACAATAGACCATTAAAAACATAAGACATCACCAAAATTAATCATCTGGGGGGTGTGGATATTGTTATACAGACAGAATTGTTACACAAACAGGGATAGTCTCAGGAAGACCACCAAGATTAATCAGAGGATACTAAGGATATACAAAAATCCAATATATAGGTTGTGACTGGGTGTACAGGAGAGCAAGGAGAGACAACAGGCCGAGGATGATCCAACAGGTTTACTAACAGGAATACAGGAACAGCACACGACAAGTCCAAATAAAACAGATTCGGGGGCACCTCCCGATAATCCAAAGTGCCAGATCACAACGTAATAGTCCTTTTCAGAGTCCCAGAAATCCCACACAATCCACTGGACGGCGAGATCTGTCCGCAGAATCAGATCTCGTTCCCTTCCTCTTCAAAGCTCAGCTCCCAACTGCACTTAGAAACAGGAGTGTATTGTCTGAGCTCGTGGGCTCGCCCCTCAAGGGTAGGGGTCTATGCAATGGTTGGGCCCACTAGAAGATTCTAGAAGGTTGGCTCCGAGATGTCTACAGGTTTGTGTAGTTGGCGTTATCCACTGCTTACGAAACAATGGGAAGTTCCCCTGGCTGTGTGGACAGGAGATAATTGCATTATGGGCCCAGAGACACAGGAGATTGGGGGGGGGGAAGGTATGGTTACTTACATCCCAAGACATTTCAAAGTGTTCAGGAAGTACAACCAAAGGAAAGTTACATCATATCCTGACATAGTATTACAGCAAATACAGTGAGAAGGTAAAATACATCACATGGCATCTTATACAAAAAATATGGGATGGAGAAAAGTACATACATCATGACATAGGTCAATCACAATGTGACACTGTATTAAAATCTCAATTAGGTGAATCCTGAGACCCCCGGTCAGTGTTACAGTACAAAAAACTGAAGATGTAAAGACAACCAGGATTGTAATAAATCATGTAGCTGGGGAAAGCCAAGGGACCAAATACAAAAAAATATATATATATAAATTGCCTTATTCTGTCTGTCTGTCTTGCTCCAAAATGACATCATTACAGTGACAACCGTCGCATTGGCCGCTCTGCTCGGCCTGGCCCCGCCCCGCCCCCCCGCACGGATTGGCTGCTCGGCCCGCCCCCCCCCCCCCCCCCCGCACGCATTGGACGCCCGGCCCCCTGCACGCATTGGCCGCTCGGCCAAGCCCTGCCCCCTTACGCATTGGACGCCTGGCCCCGCCCCCCGCACGCATTCCCCGAACCCACACGGAGCCCCGACTCCTAGGTGACTGCTGCACCCCCGGGAGCCCACACCGGCAACCCAGCCGAGACATACCCTTGCGTTGCTGGGATGGTGCCGGAGCCGGCGTACGCTGGTAACCATGGTACACATCGGGTAACCAAGGAAACCACTTTGCTTAATTACCCGATTGTGTACCATGTTTTCCAGCGTATGCTGGCTCCCTGCCCATTCAGATCGTTGGTCTCCCGCTGTCAAACACGCCGATGCGTGCTGCACAGCAGGAGACCAACAAACAAAAAATGAACCAGCACTGTCGCTTTGAATAGTTACCTGATGTGTACCATGGTTACTAGCTTACCCCGGCTCCCGGCACACGTGTATCGGAGCCGGCGTACGCTGGTAACCATGGTACACATCGGGTAACTATGGAAACCACTTTGCTTAGTTACCCGATGTGTAACATGGTTACTAGCTTACCCCGGCACACGCGTAACTTCAAGTCCAGGTTCCTCACTGGGAGGGTCTTTCAAACTGAATGTTTAACTTTTAACCATCAAACTTCCAGGTAATTATGTGTTCAGCTGTGAGGGCTATATTGAAAAGGTGATCCTTTACATACATTTTGGGAATATTATAGATATTTTTGTATTTGGTCCCTTGGCTTTCCCCAGCTACATGATTTATTACAATCCTGGTTGTCTTTACATCTTCAGTTTTTTGTACTGTAACACTGACCGGGGGTCTCAGGATTCACCTGATTTGAGATTTTAATACAGTGTATCACATTGTGATTGACCTATATCTTGGATTTTTGTATATCCTTAGTATCCTCTGATTAATCTTGGTGGTTTTCCTGAGACTATCCCTGTCTGTGTAACAATTCTGTCTGTGTAACAATATCCACATCCCCCAGATGATTCATTTTGGTGATGTCTTATCATGTTTTTAATGGTCTATTGTGGTTTCTTCATATTAATAAAATTTGTCTAGTTTTTTGCACATATACTCTGTCTTCTTGTTTATACACAGTTAGGTCCAGAAATATTTGGACAGTGACACAATTTTCGCGAGTTGGGCTCTGCATGCCACCACATTGGATTTGAAATGAAATCTCTACAACAGAATTCAAGTGCAGATTGTAACGTTTAATTTGAAGGTTTGAACAAAAATATCTGATAGAAATTGTAGGAATTGTACACATTTCTTTACAAACACTCCACATTTTAGGAGGTCAAAAGTAATTGGACAAATAAACCAAACCCAAACAAAATATTTTTATTTTCAATATTTTGTTGCGAATCCTTTGGAGGCAATCACTGCCTTAAGTCTGGAACCCATGGACATCACCAAACGCTGGGTTTCCTCCTTCTTAATGCTTTGCCAGGCCTTTACAGCCGCAGCCTTCAGGTCTTGCTTGTTTGTGGGTCTTTCCGTCTTAAGTCTGGATTTGAGCAAGTGAAATGCATGCTCAATTGGGTTAAGATCTGGTGATTGACTTGGCCATTGCAGAATGTTCCACTTTTTTGCACTCATGAACTCCTGGGTAGCTTTGGCTGTATGCTTGGGGTCATTGTCCATCTGTACTATGAAGCGCCGTCCGATCAACTTTGCGGCATTTGCCTGAATCTGGGCTGAAAGTCTATCCCGGTACACTTCAGAATTCATCCGGCTACTCTTGTCTGCTGTTATGTCATCAATAAACACAAGTGACCCAGTGCCATTGAAAGCCATGCATGTCCATGCCATCACGTTGCCTCCACCATGTTTTACAGAGGATGTGGTGTGCCTTGGATCATGTGCCGTTCCCTTTCTTCTCCAAACTTTTTTCTTCCCATCATTCTGGTACAGGTTGATCTTTGTCTCATCTGTCCATAGAATACTTTTCCAGAACTGAGCTGGCTTCATGAGGTGTTTTTCAGCAAATTTAAGTTTAACTCTGGCCTGTCTATTTTTGGAATTGATGAATGGTTTGCATCTAGATGTGAACCCTTTGTATTTACTTTCATGGAGTCTTCTCTTTACTGTTGACTTAGAGACAGATACACCTACTTCACTGAGAGTGTTCTGGACTTCAGTTGATGTTGTGAACGGGTTCTTCACCAAAGAAAGTATGCGGCGATCATCCACCACTGTTGTCATCCGTGGACGCCAGGCCTTTTTGAGTTCCCAAGCTCACCAGTCAATTCCTTTTTTCTCAGAATGTACCCGACTGTTGATTTTGCTACTCCAAGCATGTCTGCTATCTCTCTGATGGATTTTTTCTTTTTTTTCAGCCTCAGGATGTTCTGCTTCACCTCAATTGAGAGTTCCTTAGACCGCATGTTGTCTGGTCACAGCAACAGCTTCCAAATGCAAAACCACACACCTGTAATCAACCCCAGACCTTTTAACTACTTCATTGATTACAGGTTAACAAGGGAGATGCCTTCAGAGTTAATTGCAGCCCTTAGAGTCCCTTGTCCAATTACTTTTGGTCCCTTTAAAAAGAGGAGGCTATGCATTACAAAGCTATGATTCCTAAACCCTTTCTCCGATTTGGATGTGAAAACTCTCAGATTGCAGCTGGGAGTGTGCACTTTCAGCCCATATTATATATATAATTGTATTTCTGAACATGTTTTTGTAAACCGCTAAAATAACAAAACTTGTGTCACTGTCCAAATATTTCTGGACCTAACTGTACACATCTCTGAGTAGTGCAGTCTGAAGTGTTGGCCCATTGTGGCCACCGCTCAGCCTTTTTTGCTTCTGGTTCTAAATGTTGAGATTTATGTACTTGATATGTTGTGGCAGTTGTTGCTCTTCTTGAGTTGGACCACTGCCAGGCTGTGTAAATCATCCACCCAGTGTTCACATTGAAGTGTTTGTACTCTCTTAAATCTGGTTATTTATAAGGGGAGCAGGTTCGCTTATCTACCCACTGTTTGTCTTTTCTCAAGCGGGACAGAAATTAACCTGTGAACTGTATCTTTTGAATTTATAAATGGATTGAGTTTCCTTATATTATTTTCAACACAAGAATGTCTTATGTGCTCCAACTTCATATGGTAATCTTCATTTTTCCTTCTGTTTTAGGTGTCGGCCACCTTCGCTGCCAGCCTTGTAACCAGCCCTGCTATAGGTGCCTATTTGTCTCGTGCTTACAGTGACACACTGGTAGTGGTTCTAGCCTCTGGTGTGGCACTCTTAGACATTGGCTTTATCCTGTTTGCTGTTCCTGAATCACTACCTGAAGAAATGAGGCCAGTATCCTGGGGGGCACCAATATCTTGGGAGCAAGCTGACCCATTTGCGGTAAGAATGAAATTGTCGTTTGTCAGCATATGTAAAGTTATAATTTCTCAAATTACCGCACCAGTGTGTGTGTAAAGGAAATGAACCAAAACTGTATATTCAAATGTATTACTACCTGAACAAGTAAAACCAGACATGTAGGGTTTTTCTTAATAGGCAATCTCGCAGAACAGCCCATACTGCCCTTTTGTTTGTTTTTTTTATTATAATATAGGCTACCCAAAATACACCCATTTTTTATCCATAAACTGACACTGCAGTCTCTAAAGCAGGATTGTACATTTTGGTTTGTAGGTTTCTGAGCTACGTTAAAACTTAGAGCAACATACCGCTTTAACAGTATATGCCATAAATATCCGATCTGCAGGGGTTTACCTTGCTGGAAGTTTTACTTAATTGCAGAATGGAAGTTTTTTTGTTCATTTGACACTATAGTAAAAAATGTCTATGTACACAAAAGCACAGCGATTCCCGTTTTTAATATATGCTAATTCGGTAAACCAGCAAGTGTTTATATCCTTCATAATCTACCATGTTTCCCCGAAAATAAGACCTGGTCTTATAATATTTTTTGCTCTGAAAAATGGGCTAGGGCTTATTTTCAGGGGATGCCTTATCTTATTTCCATGAACAAGAATCCACATTTATACTTGAACAAAAAAAATCAACATTTATTCAAATATAGTCATATCACAACTCTCCAAACTCTGTGTAACACACATATCTAATTATCTATTTCATTATTACACCTCTTATCTATATATCTACCCATCCATATAACTATCTGTATCACATATATTATCTATTTATCTCTTACACACACACTGCACATACCCGCCTGTCTCCTCTTCAGCTTTAGATTCCTGCAATGACCTATGGTCACATGATGGATGTCTGAGAGGTCCTGAAACCACGTTATCATCATATAAACCCTGGAGCCCCTATGAGAATGGGGGCCCAGTAAAATTTTCCAGTTTGCTCTCCCATACCCCTTCTACCAGTTCTGCGTATCAGCCTTTCTCGTCTTCAGATCTTGTAGACGACTGCAATTTAAGAGGCACAATCTAAACCTCGGAATAAATTGCTTGGGTCCCTTAGCGAGTGGGGCCATGATAAATTGGAAGTTTGACTCCCCCTATCGCCGGCCCTGACTGTAACTAGGGCTTATTTTTGGAGTAGGGCTTATATTTCAGCATACTGCCAAAATCCTGTAAAATCATGATAGGGCTTATTTTCGGGGTAGGTCTTCTTTTCGAGGAAACACGGTATCATGGAGAGACATTTATCACAAAAATCTTTTCCTCTCTGGAGTACTGGACAGCAAGGAGTGCCATAGATGGCTGGTGGCCACAAAGGATGGAATTGCAGGCCACATATGGCTTCTGACCCATGTGTTCCCTGCTAACGGAACCTAGGGAAGGTTTGTTAGTCTTTGTGATCTATTCTCAATATGGACAATACTTTACTGCAGAATCAGCACCATTCAGATGTAGACAACACATTTTCCTTATGTGAATATATCATAATGTTGAAGCAGATACAAATCCATGTTATTTTTACAGAAACAAGCTTCTTTAGAGAATACCAAGACACACAGTGTTGTCAAACTTTACTGTCAGTGACCATTTTTAAACTGATGCATACTAGACAAAGTATATAAAGCATGAAAAATTAACTACTATAATAATAACATTTGGAAGTTTCCCTGATGATGCAGTCTTCTTGTCAGCGAACTACTGCAGCAGTAATTTATGAATGGGGCATACGTTGCTCCAAGAGCAGCGCAAAACTCTGAGGTAGCCTTTGCTGGGTCTGTGGGGACACTGGAAGGTGCATATGCCTCCAATTACAATTCTTAATCAGTCTATTCTTTAAAAAAATATATTGTCATGCTATGCATTTGGAAATACTGAGCGAATGGCGAAAAGGGAGGGGGAAATAGTGACCCTTATAACAGTCTGCTGGCTCCCCTGACGTCCCTGAGATCTGCATAGGTGCAGAACCTGATGCCTGGCCCTGGCTGACCCTGAACTGGGCCCTAGGTAATGAACGGGCGGGATTACCGTGAATCAACCCCACTAGGTCCTAAAGTAAACAAACAACTTATCTCCAAGATGACTTAGGAAGATGAACAGCAACATACAACAAAGTTTCTTCAGATGATTACAAGCCGACTGCTTGCAGTCGTGACCGTATAGAAACTAGCTCTATCACCAGCAGCATACCAAAGGGAAATGCCGGTATTTCAAGACACAAAGGGTGAGGGATAATGATAGCTGAAAGGAAGAGATCTCCACAGGGTCCTAAAGGGGAAAGTGTAAACCCTAATAGAGAAGACACACACAACTCCATTCACACCACAGAGTAAATGATGGAATATCAAGAAGCAGTTTGTGCAGCCAAACACAGTGACCTTCTGCAACTGGACACCACAGGGTTGTCTGTCACCCGTGATACACATATGACCTATATGCATTACTGTCAACCCCTTTTTAATGTCCTCCTGATCAGTTCTATCTAAGCTGGAGGCTGGCAGTAGAGCAGTCAGCAAAGTCAAGGAGGCAGGGCTTAACAATGTTTTGTTCTATAGCAGGCAGGGCCTAACAGGAGGTGTCTCCTTAAGCTAGATGTATTCCAGCCACACACCGGATCAGGAGGAACATGGGCACATTACGCTGAGATTACTTGTTTGTTTTTTCTTATTCAAAGTTATTATGAAATATAGGGCCACAAAAATGGAAGAGCTATGAATTTTTTTATTTTTTTTTGCTATTTTCTGTATATGGTGTTTTTTAACCCCTGTACCCCAGAGCATGGTTTTCACCTTCCTGGCCAGGCCAATGTTTTTCAATTCTGACCAGTGTTATTTTGAGGTAACTGTGGAAGGCTTCAATATATTCCAGTGATTCTGAAATTGTACTGTAGGTTTGGGTTTTTTTGTGACCTATCATACATTGTTAGTGGTAAAATATGGCCAATATGATTTGCATCTATTTATGAAGATATAAAAAATGTGAACATTTCGCAGTTTTTAAACTTTTCATTTTTATGCCCTTAAACCAGATAGTTATACCACACAAAATAGTTACTAAATAACATTTGCAGCAGGTCTACTTTATACATTGTACATCAGCACCATTTATGAAACATCATTTTTTTTTTCTTTAGAAGGGTTCAAAGTTCATCAGCAATTTCTCATTTTTTCTATTTTAAAGTTTTATTGGTTTCAAAAAGAAAAGTAAACATACAGATAGATACATCGTCCAATATCAGTCGGTATTAGGTGTTATAGCATTGAAATAACATTAAAATAACATTGAAATAGAACTAGCCTTTACAGCAGGTCCAGGCCTGAGGCTCAACAATTGCACAACCTAGGGTAAGAAAAAAAAGAAAAAAAAAGGAAAACATTGGACAACGAGTCTTACCATAAACAAGAACTTATCAGATGGGCAGAGAGATGCACGGGGAAAGAGAAAAGTCAGAAAAGAAGAGACGGGTTTAGAATTAGAGTCAGTGAGTGGAGAGGTATAAAGAAAGACGTATGATGACCAGGACGGTGAATTCATCTGTTGAATCTAAAAGAGGAGGGTGAATGAATGTTCTCTAAGGGGTGGTACTTGCCAAGGAGTCTGAGCACCTGGAATCAATTAAAGCTAAGAACTTGGGGCCCGAGAGGAAGTCCTCCCACGTGAGCCATTTAGAGGCGGTTTCCACTATCTGCCCCCTCGACTGGGCCATCACCAACTCCATGCGGTGTACAGAGTTCACCTCTGTCGCCCATTCCTCCACAGTCGGTGGAGAGGGGTCCTTCCAGTGTCGCGGAATCACGGTCTTGGCGGCCTGAAGGAGAGGGCCCAAGAGGGATTTTTTATATTTTTTTTCTGAGATTTTAAACATAAATAGCAAGACTGCCTCGGGGCGACTAGGGACTATGGTCGCCGTGACCTCTTGAATGGCCGTCAAAACTTTGTTCCAAAAGGCCGTCAAGCTTGGACAGGACCACCATATATGGGTCATGGTGCCGCCCTGGGCCCCGCAACGCCAACATATATCCGGAACTTCGGGACACCACACATGAAGCGACGATGGGACCCTGTACCACCTGGTGAGGATCTTGTAGCATGTTTCCTGCATTCTAGTGGCTACCACGGACCTATGGGTCAGGCGGAAACAACGTTCCCACTGATCCCTAGGAAACGTCCTGTTGAGCTCTGCTTCCCACGCAGTACAGAAGCGGGGGAGTGAAATCTCCATCGCCTCTGTTAGGATCTTATAAATCCTTGAGGTGGCATGTCGAGTGTCAGGTGTTCCGGTACATATGCGCTCAAAGGGAGTTATAGGCGAGAGGTGCCCGGCGGCCTGTCCCAGTGTGGTTATGAAGTGTTTGAGTTGGGCATATTCAAAATGGAACCTCAGCCTGGGGTTCCCGCTTCCCACAATATCCGAGAGTGGGAGGAGAACTCCACCTGGGGCCACCTGGCCCAGTCTCAGGGGCCCCTGCTTAGTGCTGCCAAGAAATTTATTGGACGATGCACCTGGTAGAAAATCAGGGTTGTCCGTAAGTGGCATAAGGGGACCCCAGGGCTGGAGCAGGCGTTTGCTCAGTGGCAATGAGTGTACTGATTTCAATGTCTGTTTGGTGCTGTAGGACATTGCTATTTTATGTTTGGAGAGGCGTGGCCAGTTCCACGGCAGGGTTGGAACTGATAGGGAGCACATGTCGTGAGCCAGTCGAACCCAGAGTTTTGAATCGTGATTATGTAAAAGGTCCAGGACTCTGGTGTGGGCGGCCGCCAGGTAGTATCGCCTACAGCAGGGGAGCCCTGCTCCTCCCGCCCCTTTAGTTCTTGTCAGAACATTACTCCCAAGCCGGGGTCTCCTCTTAGTCCATACAAATTGGTTAAATAGGCGCTGTACCTTTGTCCAATAAGACGCTGGGATATGAACCGGAACCGTCTGAAGTAGGTAGAGCAGTCTAGGTAAGGCTGTCATCCTGAGGGCGCTGATCCTGCCAAACCACGAGAGGGTACCCCGACCCCAAGAGTCTAGGTCTCTCTCGAGCCTGGACAGGAAACCTAGGAAATTTAGTGAAAAAAGCCTGTCTATGTCAGATGGTATAATAATACCCAGGTATCCTATGCTACCATTGGGTGGCCATTTAAAGGGGAATTTTGGCTTCACGGCGTCTACGACGTCTTGGGGGAGGGATATATTCAGGGCTTCGGACTTGTCAAAATTGATTTTGAAGTTGGACCAACTGCTGAAGCGATTTAATTCCTGCATTAGGGATGGAAGAGAGGTAAGTGGATTTTGCAAGTATATGAGGAGATCATCTGCGAAAGCGGCACATTTATATTCTTGGTTTGCGATTTTGATTCCTTGTATGTCGGGGTTGAGACGAATGGCCGCTAGTAGGTGTTCCATTACTAAGATATAAAGTAGTGGGGATAGAGGGCATCCCTGCCGAGTCCCGTTATATATGTTAAAGGGCTTCGACAGGGTACCATTAATTTTCAAGTGGGCGTTCGGGGAGCGGTATAAGGCCAGGATTTTGGACAAGAAGGTTGGGCCGAAGCCGATGTGAGTCAGGGTCTAGGAGAGTGAGTGCCAAGAAATTCTATCAAATGCCTTTTCGGCGTCTAAAGATAGCAACATCATGGGGATTTTTTGGGTGCGGGTATGCTGAATCAGGTCTAGGGTTTTAAGGGTATTATCCCTAGCTTCCCTGCCGGGGACGAATCCAACCTGGTCCAGGTGCACCAGATCAGGCATAAGTGGATTGATTCTATTTGCGAGTAGCTTAGCGTATATTTTTAGGTCCACATTAAGCAATGATATTGGTCTAAAGCTACTGCACGCGGTGGGGTCCTTCCCGGGTTTTCTAAGTAGGGCCACATGAGCCGTCGTGGCATGGGGGGGGAATGGAAACTCATCTGAAATGATATTAAAGGAAAGGAGCATCAAGGGCGCAAGTTGTGCAGCGAATGTTTTATAGAATTTGGCAGGGAGTCCGTCTGGGCCTGGGCTCTTGTTGCCTGGTAAATTACCAATTACTGTCAGAACATCTTCTAGTAGGAAGGGGCGCTCAAGATCTACAGCTATGGTTCGGTTGAGGGGTTTGAAGGGGGAGGCCATTGAAGGGAGTTCGCCGTTTGCCTCGGGGGGACCAGGGGTCAGGTTATATAGTTTGGAATAGTAAGTGTGGAAGGTGTTGGAGATATCTGGGGTAGCATATAATACCGTATTTTTCGCTTTATAAGACGCACTTTTCCTCCCCAAATTTTGGGAGGAAAATGGGGGGTGCGTCTTATAAAGCGGTAGCGGGGGGGGGGGGGGTCCTGTCTGAGGCGATCGGGCGGGTGCCTGTGGCTGCATGCAAGCGGCCGGGTACCTGTACTTGCATGCAGCGGCAGCCGGGTACCCGTGGCTGTGTACGGGCGGCAGCGGGTGCTGTGTGGGGTCGGCAGCCAGGTACCTGTGCTTGCATGCGGTGGCAGACGGGTACCCATGGCTGTGTGCGGGCGGCAGCCGGGTGCTGTGTGCGAGCGGCAGTCGGGTGCCCGTGCAGGTACCCGGCTGCCGCCCTCACACAGTCACCCATCTGCCGCCCGCACACAGCCATGGGTACCCGGCTGCCACCGCACGCAAGCACAGGTACCCGGCGGCTTGTACGCAGAGTGGGCGGGCAGCCTGCTGGCTGCCACTCTGTGCATGCGGGGCGGGCGGCTGTGCAGCTTACCAGTTGTCCGCGGTCCCACTTTCAAATGATGGCGCCGGTGGAGCTCTTGGATGAGAGCTCCATCTGCGCACGCGCTGCTCCGGGAGTCAGCGCGTGCGCAGATGGAGCCCTTGGATGAGAGCTCCATCTGCGCATGCGTCGCTCCGGGCGCCATTACTTGAATCGGGACCGCGGACACACTCCACCACTGAGCCGTCGCCGCCGCTCCCACCACTGAGCCGCCGCCGCTGCCACCACTGAACCGGGACCGCGGACACACGCCACCACTGAGCAGTCCCTGCCGCTGCCACCACTGAGCAGTTGCCGCCGCTCCCACCACTGAGCCGCTGCCACCACTGAACCGGGACCGCGGACACACGCCACCACTGAGCAGTCCCTGCCGCTGCCACCACTGAGCAGTTGCCGCCGCTCCCACCACTGAGCCGCCGCCGCTGCCACCACTGAACCGGGACCGCGGACACACGCCACCACTGAGCAGTCCCTGCCGCTGCCACCACTGAGCAGTTACCGCCGCTCCCACCACTGAGCCGTCGCCGCCACTCCCACCACTGAGCCGTCGCCGCCACTGCCACCACTGAACCGGGACCGCGGACACACTCCACCACTGAGCAGTCCCTGCCACCACTGAGCAGTCGCCGCCGCCGCTGCCACCACTGAACCGGGACCGCGGACACTCACTGCACCGGCCTGCTGCACGGCTCACACGCCACGGCTGCTGCCGCCACCACGGACCCCACGGATCCTGCCACCGCGGATGCCACCGCGCCTGCAACCACGGACGCCACGGCACCTGCAACCACGGACCCCGCTGCCACTGACCTGCCGCGCCTGCCAGCACAACCTGTGCCTCCTGTGACCCCGCTTCACCACCACTGCTGCCCCCCTCCGGTAAGAGAACACCGGAGTATAAGACGGACCCCATTTTTCTTTTTTTTACCTTTTTTTATGTCTAAGTTTGGGGTGCGTCTTATATTCCAGTGCGTCTTATAAAGCGAAAAATACGGTAATTCGTCTCGGGAATTCTTTATGCAGGGAATTAGAGTGTGGGCTTTCCCCTCTTTTAGTGCGTTGGCCAGCAGTCTGCCCGGCTTGTCCCCAAACTCGTAGAATTTTCCCCTCCCCACCTGTAATAGGCGCTGGTATGATGAGTCTAACATTTTCTTGACCTCCAGTCTAGCTTGTAGGAGGGTCTGTAGGGTGGTAGCCGATAAGGCCCACTTGTGAACGAGCTCCAGGTCTGAGACCTTACGGAGGGCATCTACCAAGTTCTGAGCCTTCTCTTTTTTAATGCGAGCTCCGTGCTGGATGAAAATGCCCCTCAAGACGCACTTCAACGCTTCCCATTTAAATGTGGGAGCTGTGTCGTCTGCTAGATGATCTTCTGAAAAATGAGTGATAGCAGTCTGCACCTCAGAGGTGCATAGCTCGTCCAGAAGCAAGGCCTCATTAAGCCGCCATGATCCCCTAGGGGCCGGGAGAGAAGGAACTTCAACCTCGCAGTACACCGGCGCATGGTCCGACCACAATATGTTGCCTATTCTAGCCTGTCTGACCCAGGGGAGAGCATTGTGCTGTAGAAAAATGTAGTCTATGCGACTATATGAATCTTGAGTGTGGGAGTAAAAACTATAATCCCTATCTGACGGGTGTGCTATTCTCCATGTATCGAACAGCTGAATGCTCAATAGGGTTTTTTTTATACGTTTAATTGTGGCATATGATATACTAGATTTCCCTTTAGAGTTATCTAATGTGGGATCAAGAGTGACATTAAGATCGCTACATAGCATTGCTGTGCCTCGTATCAAGGGGGTCGCAGTGCCAACAAGGCCAGCTATGAAGTCATCCTGTTTCTGGTTTGGGGCATACGCATTTATTATCGTGAAAGTTTGGTCTCCGGCTATCAGTGAGAGGATAATGTATCGTCCCAGGCTGTCCGGTGTGCAATTTATAATTTGATGAGGGAAAGATTTATGAATGGCAATCGCCACTCCCTTAGAACGCGACTCTGGGTTGTCAGAGAAAAACCAGGTCTGATAGTATTTGTTCTTTATGACCGGGGTATGTCCCTTTTTGAAATGTGTTTCCTGAAAACATATTATTTTCACCTTATGCTTATGGAAATGGTAAAGGATCTGTGCTCTTTTCTCCGGTACATTCAGACCCTTGGCATTGAAGGATACTATTGTCAGGTTGGCCATCTGTAAAAGAATAAAAAGTTATAGATGCATGAGATGTAAAGACGGACTAATCCGTCCCGGCCATCGACAGGAAAGAGGAAGTACGGTGTGACCCGTGGAAGGTAGGAAAAGAATAGAAGTAGAGGTAGAAGGAACCGCAAGGGAGGAGCCCCTGCATTAACTCGTAATTGAAGACAGGATTTCCAGAGGAACAATAGCAATGTGGGTAGAAAGGACAGCAGGGGTAGAGCCCCTACATATAACACTAATTGAGAACAAACGTTCTTGGGGAGCATGTCCGCTCTACTTGGGCAGGACAGAGGATCCCGACCTATTAGGGGGAGAAAAAAGTCAGACATAGCCTGTCGCGGCTCCATAGTAAACTGCAAACATTGGGTATAACCCTAAACACTGGCACAGATAACAAAAAGATTTGGGCATAAAGGGCCTTAGATGGGCATTGAAATAACAGGAAAAGTCATTCAACTTAATTAACCAGATGTGTAATGTACTGAGTGGGTTCTACCAGCCTCTGCAGCTGTTTAGTTCAATTAACGTGGTCTTCCCATTCTGCGACCGCGGGGCCCTCTCGGTGGTAGGCCTCCTGCTGAGCCAGGGGCCCGGGATGGAGGCAAAAGGGCAGGGCGCTTTCCCGGTGCCCACGGCTGAAGCAAGGTGGTGGGCCATTGAGGGATGGTAATTGGGGGTAGACCCAGATTTGAGATGAAGAGTGGGAGGTCCTCCGGGGATCTCAGGACCCACCACCTCGAGTCTTTTTGTACTGACAGTGAAAAAGGGAAGCCCCAACGAAACAGGAGCCCTCTTTCTTTAAGCATGTCCAGCAGAGGCTTTAGAGTGGCCCGCTGAGCCAATGTATGCCTTGACAGATCCGGCATAATGCGTATAGTAGAACCGTTATATGTTAAGAACTGTTTCTTCCGGGCTGCTTGGAGGATGGCTTCTTTTGCTGCAAAAAAGTGTACCCTACACACGACATCCCTGGGACGCGTGTCCCCTGGGTCCGGGGGACGTAGTGCCCTATGGGCTCTGTCAAGTTCCAGGGTGGCCCCAGGTGGCCTTTTCAACAAATTATTAAAAATTGAGATAAGAACTGAGGATATATCCGGGGCGGCGATTGACTCAGGCAGGCCCCTGATACGAAGATTATTTCTTCGATTTCTATTTTCCAAGTCGTCTACATGCTGTTGGAGAGCAAATAGCTGCTTGGACTGGTTTAGTATAGAGTCCTGCATAGTTTGGACATTGACTTGGGATGTTGATTGCTGATCTGCCAGAACATCTACCCTGTGGGTGAGGGAGGAGAGGTCTGACCGCAGCTGGGCAAATTCTTGCTTACATTCTGCTACCACTTGGTTGGCTAGGGCTGCTATATCATTTTTGGTAGGAATGGATTGTAGGAGATATCTTATGTCTGCCAGGGATGCTGGGCGGTCTTCATTTATTATATTAGTAGTGAAGGATGATTCCTCGAAGGAACGTATAGAGTCCTGTAAAGCTGGGTCATATAGTAGTTGTGGGCTCCTGTGGGTATTTACGTTCCCACCGATGTTTGCCACAGTGGTGATCTGGCTAGTTGGGGAGCCTAGTGTCCCAGGCCCCTTGTTCCATTGCGGCCGAGCAGCTTCTGCCAGGCTCCCATCCGGTGGGCTGCCTTCCCAGGAAGAGCCCGTGGACCACCCTGTTGACGGGGCTGGGGATGACGGTTCCATGGGAGTGCCCCATGCTAGACCTTGGGGCCCTGGAGGCGAATGGGGTTCCCTTCCCCCTCCATTAGCTCCTGGGAGAGGAGGTGCTGCAAGGGGTGATAAATGGAGCACAATATCTGTGGAAACGTTGCTCCTGTCTGGACTGTGGCCCCCACCACTGCTCGGCCCCTCCATTAATGTCTGAGGGCCAGGAGACCCCACATTCAGCGCGGTGGGGCTGCCTGTCTGGCTTAACTCACCCACACCGGCGATGACAGCGGTGAGCCTCTCCGGGCGCAGCTTCACGGCTCCCTGGGGGCTCTGTAGTAGTGGCTGCTGATCAGGTGCTGCACCGGAGGCTGTCTGCACGTGGGTCGTGGAGCCGGGAGATACTGCGTCCAGGAAGGAGGCCTCTGGAGCGACGGTCCTTTGCCAGGTCTGGGAGATCGCCGCTTCTCGTAGAGATGGGGCAGGTGAGGCTGTCGCCGGCTTCTCCACTGAGGACTGTCCCTGCTGCGGCCGCAGAGCCCGGACCGGAGGTGAGCGGGCGCCATCTTGTAGTGGCGTCTCTGGGCTGTGTTTGCGGCCAGACTTCGGCTCCTCCACTGGACCATGTCCTTCACCTCCCAAGGGGGTCACAGCGACCGCTCCAGGATGCCGCGACTTCACCGCTGCACCGCGCGCCTCCACCACAGGCCCGGTACCAGCCGTGGGAGACATAGGCTGCAATTCCAGCTCCGGATGGGGCAAGGCGCCCGGGCCCTGAGGCTGGATAAGAAAGGGCCCAATTTTGCCCTGTGAGGTGGTGGGCTTCTTTGGGGTGCGGGCAGAAGCCTTTTTGCCCGTAGATTTGCCCATGATATGTGTTGGGCCAGTGTTTTTTGGGTTCTATAGAGAGGAGCTCTTGGAATCAGCGTCCTCACACGGCCATGTCTAGCTCCGCCCCCCCAATTTCTCATTTTTTCAATAAAATTTACAAAAACATTTTTTTTAGGAAGCACATCACATTTGAAGTGACTTTGAGAGGCCTAGGTGACAGAGAATACCCAAAAGTGACACCATTCTAGAAACTGCACCCCTCACTGCTCAAAACCACATCCAAGAAGTTTATTAACCCTTCAGGTGCTTCACAGGAATTAAAGCAATGTGGAAGGAAAAAAAATAAAAATTTTTATTTTTTCCCACAAAAAATATTTCTTTATCCCTAAATTTTACATTTTCACATGGCTAACAGGAGAAACTAGACTGTACAATTTGATCATGAGTAGATCTCTAAAGAGGCTGTACTTGGAGCAGTCAACCATTGCTCCCAAATTTTAATGAAAACTTTTAATGCATTTTTTTTAAATGTATGTTCATCTTCCCAAGCAAATAGTTGTATTTATTGTAGATTTGAATTCCTCAATTGTTAGTGCCTACAACTTTCTAGCTTTGAACAGCACCCTGGGGATGGCTATTGCCATTGGAGAAAAGGCATGAGTATGCATAACATTGGATCTAGTTGTAAATGTCCCCTAAAAATCTCTTCTACTAGGGAGGCCACCCCATTCCATTATCTCCCTCTACCCAGACACTCCCACGTCATGTGCATTAAGTGAGTCCCACAAAGTCCACATCTTGGACATGAATCTGTGAGTTGTGTGCTCCGATTTTAAGCAGCATACTAGGCATTTTATACACTCTAAGAAGGATGATTTCGAACAACATCTACTACTCAGATAGGGATAGTATAGGGTGTTAATTCTAGTATCATTATATATAGGGCCCACATCGTCCAAGAAGTAGATCGAGGCATTCGGAACAGGCAGGCTACCATCATCCTTTTGCAGAGTTTCTAATATCCACATCGGGATATTATGGACAAAGTAGAAAAGTTGAGGGATGAGAACCATTTTTATAAAGATTACTTCTCCCAACTGGTGGCGTTGGAAACTGACACTATGTGCCTATTTTGGTTCTAAATTTCAATAACAAAGGGGCTAAGTTAAGTGAATAGTATTTCTGAGCCATAGCAGAAAACATTACCCCTAAGTATTTAAAAGTATTTACTCCCTACTATTACTAGTTCACTGGAATAGTCAACTGACATGAGAACTGATTTGTTCTACCGTAATTAATAGGCCGACCACTTCCCAAATGTTTTTACTTGGATCCATCACTGGACCAATAGATGTAGTCAGATTTACCGAAAAAGGAACATGTCGTCATCTGCATACAAGGAGATCCTCATTTCCGAACACACACATGGGAAGCCCGTAATGTCAGAAGAAGCATGTACCAGGCAGGCTAATGGTTCTATGGCTATAGCGAAGAGAAGGAGGGCCGTGGAAGCCCTGCCTTTTCAACTTTCCAATGTGAAGATGTCTGACACATGAGTGTTCACATGGAGCTATGCCCTAGGAGAGCCATATGATAGCCAAATAATTGCAATACATTTATCACTGAACCCCATACCTTTCAAGACTGCCCAGGGAAACTTTCACTTGAAGCTGTCAAATGCCTTGGCAACATCAAGGGAGAGAATAGCCCTTGTCCCAATAGAATCTGAACTCAAATGCAGACCCATATATAACCATCTTAAATTAACTCGTGTAGATTTGTTTGACATAAAGCCAGTTTGATCTTCATGGATCTCTTTAGTAATTACCCTAGACAGGGGGGTAACGACCACGGTCGTATAGGTCGCCAATGCGACTGGGCCCAACAGGTTGGGGGCCCACCCTGCAGATTAGCAGCCAGCTTCTCTCTGTGAGAGAGGAGCTGCACTGTTCTTTGGCAGACTATATGGCCTGTGAGTCAGGGGGGGCCGGTGGTGGCGGCATCAGGCCCCCCTCACCAGTCTTCCCCCACAGCAATTATAAAGCATTGAGCTGTGCCGCTCCATATTTCATCATTGTTCCCCTGTGCCTGCACGGTGACATCACCCCTGTGCGACCGCTGTGCTGAGGCATGCAGAGCGCAGGGCGGGAGGATGCTGACCGGAGCAGCGTGGAAACAAGGAGAGAGGTGAGGACAGAGTAGCGGGGAAACAAGGAGAGGTGAGAACTTGTTTGTTGTATTTGTTTTTTTTGGTTATTTTCTTTTATTTTAAATCAGTGAGTACACTGTGGCCAGAGGCCTAGGGGGATGCATTATACATGGAGATCTGGGGGGCTGGCTGCATTATACATGGGGGGGACTGGGGGCTGGCTGCATTATACATGGGGCTGGCTGCATTATACATGGAGGTCGGGGGGGGGGGGGGGGGCTCCATAATACAACATGAAAGACACCTTGCACATGGACTATAGAGGTGCATTATACATGGAGGCCTAGGTGGCTGCATTATACATGGTCTGTGGGGCTGCATTATACGAAATGAAGGACTCCTTATACATGGAGTATAGGGGTGCATTATACATGGAGTATGGGGGTGCATTGTAAAACATGGAGGGCTATGTGGTGCAGTATAATATATGGAGTACTATGGGGTGCATTATAATATATGGAGAACTATGTGGTGAATTATAATACATGGGAAAACTATGGGAAATGCATTAAAATACATGGAGGACTATGGGGGTGCATTATAATATATAGAGGACTATGTGGTGCAGTATAAAATATGGAGTGTTATGTGGGACCCTTTATACTATATGGAAGGCTATGTTGGTTCCATTATTGTATTTGTAGAACTATATACCAGGGGGGACAAAGATACAAGCAGGGGATGGGAACGTTTTGTGCTGAGGGAAAAAGGCTTTTTCTCACATCACCCAGCTTTCCCATGCTCTGCTATACATCTTCTCTCAGCAGAGCATGGGGAAGCTGGGTGCCGAGGACAAGATGGATATCAGAACATAGGAAAGCTGGGTACTGATAGAGGGGGTTCAGATCATGGGAAACATGGGTGCTGAGGATAAGAGCCAAGTGTCAGCGTCATTATCCTGTACCCCAAGTGTCGGTGTACATGGAGAGTGGGGCCCCAGGTCCAAAGTTTGCACTGGGCCCATCAAACTAAATACACCACTGACCCTAGATAACATGTTGGCTAAAATCTAAGTCAGTATTTTGATGTCAGTTGGGAGAAGAGAAATAGGCCTATAGGAATTAAGTAGACATGGCTGTTTCCCAGGTTTTAACAATAAAACCACTACAGCTTTCTTTGAGTGTGGAAGATAACAAAGACTGATGGACTCTTCAAAAATGGTTATAATAATAACAATCTTTATTTATATATAACACCAACATATACCGCAGCACTTTACAACTGAAGTTCATATACAAACACACATAAGTAGCAGTTATAGAAGATAAAATAATTAAAGCAAAAATAAAGACAACCCTGTTATAAGAGCTTACAATCTACAATGGAGTGAGGTGGGGGTTACACAAGGTTCAAGTGCTTATTTACAACAACGGTCCAGCCATCTCCAAAAAATGGGGGATAGATAAAGACTGCATGAACCAGTCATCATCTAAACTTTGTAACGCTTTGGGTACAGTGAAGTTTGAGGGAGAATTAATATTCTGAGAAATAGTGGAGAGGATATAAAATAATTTACTTTAATTAGGGAGTGTGATAGGCCACCCTAAAAAGATATATTGTTAGGGGGCGTCTGAAGCTGTGCAAGTTGTGGGCCGTCCTAATTCTTGGGGTAGAGCATTTCAGAGGACTGGCGCAGCTCGGGAGAAGTCTTCGAGTTGGGAGTGGGAGGTTCGGATTAGTGTGGATGGTAGTCGAGAGTCGTTTGCGGAGCATAGTTAAAGGGTAGGGTGATAGACAGAGAGGAGGGTGGAGATATAGGAGGGTGCCGCATTGTGGAGAGCTCTGTGGGTGAGAACTAGCTATTTAAATTGGATCCTATAATGTATGGGCAGCCAGTACAATGACTGGCACAGAGCGGTAGCGTCTGAATATCAATTAGCCAGATAGGTGACCCTGGCTGCAGCATTAAGGATGGACTGTAGAGGAGAAAATCTAGTGAGGGTGGGGAGACCAATTAATAGAGAATTGCAGTAATCAAGGCAGGGATGGATTAGGGCCAAAATGAGGGTTTTTGTAGTTTCCATGGTGAGAAAGGGGTGGATTCTAGAGATGTTCTTGAGGTACAGGTGACAAGAGTGGGCGAGAGATTGTATATAGGAGGTGAAGGAGAGATCGGTGTACAGTATAACACCCAGACAGCGAGCCTGCAGCCTAGGCGTTATCGTGGTGCTGCACACAGAGGGGGAGATGTTAAATTTAGGAAGGTAAGTAGATGAAGGCAGTCGAAGTTCAGTTTTGCAAAGGTGAAGTTTACGATAGAGAGCAGACATGATGTTTGAAACTGCAGCCAAACAGCCACTGGTATTCTGTAATTCAGCGGGGGTGAGCTCAGGGGATGAAGGGGATATTTGTGTCATCAGCATCATTTGCTGATTGTCTGCCCAATTGGGGCAGTGTAGAGAGAGAAGAGTTACAAGGTCTGAACCTTGAGGGACGCCAACAGCAAGCGGGAGAGAAGACTATGTGGAGCCAGCAAATATGATATGTTTTAAATAACTCCCCTTGTAAGCCATCAGAACCTGGGGCCTTCATGTTTTGCACCAATTGAATTGCTTGCTCCCATTCTTCAAATGTGATGGATTTTTGCACTATAGCCCTATTTTCATTTAGTAGTTGTGACCATGACAGATTTTCAGGAAAATCCTCAATTTCCTCAATTTAGGCATCACTTTTAATGAAATGGAGAGTAGTAATTATATAGATTTTGAAGAATACCTTCATCATCCATAGCTATTTCACTGTCACGCTAGGTACGGGAAGTACAAAGCGAGTGGCCAAAGGGAAGGGATGAGGACCATTTTGTTTAGGGAAAGTTGAGATTGTGACCCCTGACCAAACCTAGTGCTGGTCCTTGGGGTCCCACACCACCCTAGATATGTTCTGCACCAATGTGCTGAGCTGGATACCTGATTCTAGGTATCCCTAGTGCTGGACCCTAAATACTCAACGGGTGGGATGAGGTCTTGTCAACCCGACTAAATGCTAAAGGAGGACACACCAGGGAAAAAGCATGAAATACTTATCCACAGATGACTCAGGTTTGAGTTCAGCAAAGCTTCAGCAGCAATACTACAGATGAAAGCAAGCCACCTGCTTGTAACCAGAGCTAGAATGAATTGAATAATATCACCAGCATAAGTCCAGGGAAGAAGGGAGTATTTAAGCACCAAGAGAATACAGATGATCAGCAGCTGGGTGGAAGGCGAGCTCCTGCTAGGCCTAAAAGGGGGAGAGATGTAAATCCTGCAATAAAGCTACCTATTACATTGAATACTAACATCAGGAACAATAGAAAGTCATTGAGCATTTTGCACAGCCAAACGCTGTGACCTTCTATTGCCAGAAACCACATGACTGTCACCTGTGACAGTCACAATTTTCCGAAATTTGTCTATATTTATACGAAACCTCATTTGCTCTTTAACAATAGTTGCTTAAATGTGACCAGCACTTTCACCTTCTGTAAAGTATGTCTGTTTTGCGTCAAATCTTAGTTATGTCGCTAGACAAACAAAATGATCCTTCAATAGTTTTTGGGTTATTTTAACCCCTTTACAACCAAGGACGTAACTGTACGTCTTTGGTCGCCTCCCAGTTACCACGGGCTCCAGCGGCAAGCCCTCGGTAATCCCATCACATCTCTGTGTGTCTAAGAAGTGCAGGTGGATTGGAGATCCACCCCCGCCTGTTAACCCCTTAGATCGCACTGTCATATACTGACCGCATAATTTAGATGGCCACAACTGGGATTGTGCTGCTCCCTGCCCGATAACTGCGACCCCATGACATGATCACGTGGCGGCAATGTGTTGTCATGGCAGCACGGGGTCAGCTGCTGACCCCTGACACTACTGTGACTCACTTCCTGTGAGAGCCAACAGAGCGCCGGCACTCACAGGAAAGCAGCATTTCTCTTGATCAGAGTGATGCTGCTCTGATCAGGAGAAATGCACAGGCGATTGGACTTTGCAGTGATAAAGTCCACTAGGGGGACTAGGGAAATAAAAAATGTAAAAAGAAAAATAATTCTGAAAAATAAAAAAAAAACTAAGTTCTAGTCATCTCCCTCTTTTGCCCCATTGAAAATAAAAACAGTTAAAAAAATATACATCTATTTGGGCATTTCTCACACAGTGATACCAATCTATCAAAATATACAATCAATTAATCTGATAGGTACACGGCGTGGCAAAAAAAAATTCCAAATGCCCTTGATCCCAAAAAGTGAGACTGCTATGGGTCTTGGGAAATGGCGACAACAGCGCTACTTTTTTTTTCTTTTTTTTTTTCTAACCCCTTAGATAAAAGTAAAAGTATACATGTTTGGTATCGATGAACTTGTACCAAAGAGCTTTTATTCACAGTGTTCACTTTATGGTAAAATGATGTCAGTATGATGCCTCACTTTGCATCATACTGACACATCATTTTACCATAAAGTGAACACTCTGAATAAAATCTCCAAAAACTGTTGTGCATTTTTTTTTCAATTTCCCTGCACTTGGATTTTTTTCTCCTGTTTTCCAGTGCAACATATGGTAAAAGTAAAGGTTTCATTCAAAAGTACAACTCAAAAATGAAAAACTGAAAATTGCCCGGGGTGAAGGGGTTAAGATCCTTAGCTTTACTTGTAGCTGGGTCCAAAATACACTGCTCAAAAATTAACACTCAAATAACACATCCTAGATCTGAATGAATGAATGAATGAATGAATGAATGAAATATTCTCATTGAATATTTTTTTCTTTTCAAAGTTGAATGTGCTGACAACAAAATCACACAAAAATCAATGGAAATCAAATGTTTTAACCAATAAAGGCCTGGATTTGAAGACACATACAAAATGAAAGTTGAAACAAGTCAAAATGAGGCTCAGTATTGTGTGTGGCCTCCACGTGCCTGTATGACCTCCCTACAATACATGGGCATGCATCTGATGAGGTTGCGGAATGTCTCCTAAGGGATTTCCTCCCAGACCTGGACTAAAGCTTCCACCAACTCCTGGACAGTCTGTGGTGCAACGTGATGTTGGTGGATGGAGCAAGACATGATGTCCCAGATGTACCCAATCGGATTCAGGTCTGGGAAACGGGCGGGCCAGTCCATAGCTTCAATGCCTTAATCTTGCAGAAACTGCTGACACACTACAGCCACATGTGGACTGGCATTGTCCTGCATTAGGAGGAACCCAGGGCCAACCGCACGAGCATATGGTCTCACAAAGGGTCAGAGGATCTCATCTCAGTAAACTAATGGCAGTCAGGCTACCTCTGGCGAGCACATGGAGGGCTGTGCGGCCCTCCAAAGAAATGCTACCCCATACCATTACTGACCCACTGCCAAACTGGTCATGCTGAAGGATGTTGCAGACAGCAGATCGCTCTCCACAGTATCTCCAGACTCTGTCACGTCTGTCACATGTGCTCAGTGTGAACCTAATTTCATCTGTGAAGAGCACAGGGCGCCAGTGGCAAATTTGCCAATCCTGGTGTTCTATAGCAAATGCCAAGCGTCCTGCACGGTGTTGGGCAGTGAGCACAACCCCCATCTGTGGACGTCGGGCCCTCATGCCATCCTCATGGAGTCAGTTTTTTACAGTTTGTGCAGACACATGCACATTTGTGGTCTGCTGGAGGTCATTTTTCAGGGCTCTGGCAATGCTCCTCTTGTTCCTCCTTGCACAAAGGCGGAGGTATCGGTCCTGCTGCTGGGTTGTTGCCCTCCTACGGCCCCCTCCATGTCTCCTGGTGTGCTGGCCTGTCTCCTGGAAGCGCCTCCATTTTCTAGACACTACGCTGACAAACACGACAAACCTTTTTGCCACAGCTCGCAGTGATGTGCCATCCTGGATGAGCTGCACTACCTGTGCCACTTGTGTGGGTTGTAGAGTCAGTCTCACGCTACCACGAATGTGAGAGCACAACCAACATTCAAAAGTGACCAAAACATCAGCCAGAAAGCATTGTACTGAGATGTGGTCTGTGCTCCCCGCCTGCAGAAACACCCCTTTTTTGTGTGTGTCTTGATAATTGCCAATAATTTCCATCTGATGTTAATTCCATTTACACAACAGTATGTGAAATTGATTGTCAGTGTTGCGTCCTAAGTGGACAGTTTGATATCACAGAAGTTTGATTAACTTGGAGTTATATTTGATTGTGTTCCCTTTAATTTTTTTGAGCAGTGTATTTTCTGACTCTGATTGACAGACCACGTTTTGTAGTTTTTCTATGTATTCCCTTGTTTTGGATTTCCTTTTACTAATCTCATTTATGTACAACCCTCTAACAAATACTTTTATTGCATCCCAAACTAATAATATGGAAGTTGAACCTATGTTATCTAAAACGTATTCACCTAAACTCCTGCAAGGAGCCCCCAATGGTTTGGACTCAGAATGGGTTTAGTCGCCCCATTCTTCTAGTAACTAATCCGTCCAAACACATCTATAATGGTACCTGTAGGGATGAATGATCCAAAATGTTCCTGGGTAAATAATATATATTCAACATTTTTTACTAGCGACATATTCATGTTTTCAATAGCAAGTTTGATTCTAGAAAATGAGTGATAAGATGTGGAGTAACACACGGGAAGTACTAATTAGTGTTAGGATGTTTAACTCGCCGATAAAACTCTAGTTAACGAGATATGCAAAGATGTTTCACATATGGTTCCCAAGTGAAGTTTCTCCTAGTAAGGCCGGAGTCACACTTGCTATTGAAAAATCGGTCCGATTCTCATGGCAGAAAGTAGGACGATTTTTTTTCTCACTTGTCATCAGTGTGGTGTCAGTGTGCAATCCGCTTTTTCCTCAACAGCTGGTATTCATGTACTGTCATGTACAGGAGCATTTACAGTGTTCTGTTACATGATAGAAATGCATTGAAAAAAACTGATGTCACTAGGATGGTGTGTGTGCCGTCCGTGTGACATCCGCTTTTTGTTCTCGCACCCATAGACTTGCATTGGAGAGTCTCGCGCGAGAAACTCTTGAAATCGCAGCATGCTGCGTTTTTTTTTTTTTTTTTTTCCCTCAGTCCGATGTGGGCTGAGGAAAATATAGCAGATGGGAGCTGCCTCATTGATTAACATTGGTCCGAGCGCAATGCGAGTCTTTTTGCATTGCACTCGTGCGATTCAATCGCAAGTGTGACTCTGGTGCAGGGCGAATAGACTACAGATGTTTCGCGTGTCTAGCACGCTTCTACTGATCCACACCTCACCAGTAGAAGCGTGCTAGACAATCGAAACAACTGTAGTCGATTTGCCCTGTTTTTTAAGGATTGTAAGTGCCCTTTTTTCATTTTTTTTTTATTTTTTTTATATTTTTTTAAAATATAACTGACTGTGCCTTGTTGAGACCCGGTCACTCTCAGCTCTTAGTCACATTGAGGCCTATTTTAGACCCATGGTAAGGTTTTTAATATTAGAGAGTGTAGGTACTGTCCCAACTGGGTACACCTTGTCGTTGGTGGGATGGCTTTATGCTTTTTTTGAACAGTGTTCACTAAGTACCCTATGTTTATATGCACTGTGCTTTTAAGTAATGATGGCCACTCGTTTTTCTTTACTTAGCTGCTTTTTTCTTGCCATAATACAAATTCTAACAGTCTATTCAGTAGGACTATCAGCTGTGTATCCACCAGATTTCTGCATAACACAACTGATGGTCCCAACCCCATTTATAAGGCAAGAAATCCCACTTATTAAACCTGACTGGGCACACCTATGAAGTGAGAACCATCTCTGGTGACTACCTCTTGAAGCTCATCAAGAGAATGCCAAGAGTGTGCAAAGCAGTAATCAAAGCAAAAGATGGCTACTTTGAAGAACCAAGAATCTAAGTCATATTTTCAGTTATTTCACACTTTTTTGTTAAGTATTTCATTCCACATGTGTTAATTCATAGTTTTGATGCCTACAATGTGAATCTACAATTTTCATAATCCTACAAATAAAACTCTTTGAACGAGGTGTGTCCAAACCTTTCGTCTGTACTGTGTATATATGTACAGTGTGTGTGTGTGTGTGTGTAATAAATATATATATATGTGTGTGTGTATATATATATATATATATATATATATATATATATATATATATATATATATATATATATATATATATATATATATATATATATATATATATATATATATATATAAATTTGTTGTGTGTAGTTGCCAAGTGTTTGTGTAGGGCGCTGTAAATGTTCTGGGTGTTCTCTGGGTGTGGGGGTGTGTGAGAGCGGTGGTGTTTGTATTGCGTTGTGTTGCGTTTGTGGAGCGCTGTGTGTCTGCAGTGTTGTGTGTGTGTGTTGCGCGGTTTGTGTGGGTGAGGGGTGCGTGTGTGTGTTTTGGGGGGAGGTATGTTTTGTGCAGGGTGTGTGTGTGTGTGTGTTGGAGGAGTAGTCCTGGGGAGAGAGGAGGATAATAGGAGAAGTAGTCCTGGGGGAGGATAATAGGAGGAGTAGTCCTGGGGAGAGAGGAGGATAATAGGAGGAGTAGTCCTGGGGGGAGAGGAGGATAATAGGAGGAGTAGTCCTGGGGGGAGAGGAGGATAATAAGAGGAGTAGTCCTGGGGGGAGAGGAGGATAATAGGAGGAGTAGTCCTGGGGGGAGAGGAGGGTAATAGGAGGAGTAGTCCTGGAGGGAGAGGAGGGTAATAGGAGGAGGAGTCCTGGGGGGAGAGGAGGGTAATAGGAGGAGTAGTCCTGGAGGGAGAGGAGGGTAATAGGAGGAGTAGTCCTGGGGGGAGAGGAGGATAATAGGAGTAGTCCTGGGGGGAGGAGGATAATAGGTGGAGTAGTCCTGGGGGGGAGGTGTATAGGTGCCCAATGCGTGCGTGGGGCGTGGCCGAGTTGAGCGGCCAATGCGACGGTTGTCACTGTAATGACGTCATTTTGGAGCAAGACAGACAGAATAAGGCAAATATTGTGATTTGAATATTGTGAATCACACACAGTGATTGTTTTGTTGGTCTACTAGGCATTGCTCCCACCCAGCCAGAATCCTACTCCACACTGATGAGGGGCAATACCCCGAAACAGCTGTATGTGGATGGATACCTGGCCTTGGTATTTCCCTTGTCATATCTTTAAACTTGTCAAAAAGTTGGATATTGACTAAAAGGGCCACTTAATATGGTGGTTATGGTGGTGTCCTAAAA